>NW_017671072.1:341434-364688 GCF_001879085.1 Nicotiana attenuata | reverse complement strand
ACATGCTCTCATAGTCTGTTTGTTGAGGCTCTGAAACAAGCCTTTGAGTCTGTTTCAATGGCTTGCTTTCTCACCTTTATGTCTGAATCAAGTTGAAACCCTGGATTTGGGGGTCCCCTTGGCGATTTTGATTTTGTGTTCGAGTTAGGGTTCCACGTTTGGGACCCTGGACTCTCAGACTCATTGTGAGTCTGCAATTGGACTCGTATCCTCTTGCTTATGATTCTGAACCTTTCAATGCTAGAACTATTTTTCTAAGTAACATGACGATTCTTTTGTTTGATTTATCTGCTTTATATAAGAGAAGTTCTTCTTTCAAAAGGGTTTTTGCCAACTACTAATTGATTTCGAATTCCTTTAATAGTGTTTACTTGATTGTTACTGATTTCCTTTAAATTAAACCTTTCTTTACCCCTTTCCTGACTTGATTCATTCGAGTAAAAGCCTGTAACTTTGATTTTACTAGTTGTCTGATTGATTTCCTTTCCTTATTTTACACAAACCGTGTACCATTGGGTTGTTGCCTTAAATAACTGCTATGTATTTACCCTTTATTGTACTGCTTGGAAAATATTTTTTTTCAAATCCCTTTCCTTAATTGTTTTTACCCGTTTGAAATCAGAATCCCTTAACTAAAGGGAGATTGATTACAATGTTATTTCCTTACCTTGTTCTTACTTGTTTGCCGCACTATAAAAGGGGCTCAACCCTTCAGCACTAAAATAACTTTTGAACTTTTGAATCCTAAGTTCAATACACATACTCTCACACGCATACTCTCGATCACAATAATCTTTCAATTCTCTACTCTCTTCTGAGACTTTTGTACTGCTTTATTTGCAACTTGGCTTTTCAAGACTGTTGTTTTACTTATTTGATTTCCCTAAAACTGGTATGTCTCGATTTTGATTTCAGCTTCTTCCCAATGTGTTTATTTTACAGTCACTACACTCTTGCCTACTTCGCTGCTCATGTTCTGTATTAAATATGTTACTTTCTTTTATGTTTACTGTTTGTTATAATTTCCCCATACCCCCATTCCCCTCTATGTGCTGAGTTAAAGTTCATGGCCTGGCAGTATCCAAATTACTGCCCAGGTCCGAACCTGACCTTCAATGGGTACTAACTCCCAAATCTAGCTAACAGTCTGGTCAGGGGTGTGCCAGCATTCCTAATTGCTGGGCATGACTACTAGCCTGTCATGGCCTTCCCTAACTCCCCCTCTATTGCACTTATACTTACTCTTAGACTCTAAGTTCTGCCCCCCTTCTATGAGCCTTGCCTTGGGGACCTTGAGTTCCCTCTGAACTTGGACATTTGAGGGCTGACTCTTCCACACTGCACTATAATCTGATCCTGCAATGTATTTGGGTGTAAGCACTGCCTGGAGTTCATGAAGCTCCTTGGAACTTTGACACACCCAAAGATGAGAAAGGCTTTGGAAATCTGATCTTTGGAAGTTGGTTTATTTCATGTTTCAGACTAGGAGTCTAAATTAGGCTCTTCTTGGTTGGAATTTTTTCTGATGTAATTTTTTTTACTTTTTTCTGGATTTATTCAAGTTGTAATAATCTTCTAATAACTTATGGGGTGTATAGTAAAAATGGGGGAGGGTCACTCATGTTATGCATATGGGGTAGATATCATGTTTTAGGTCTTTACTTCTGCAATCACAGCCTTTTCGTTTATGTATCTGCATATAGAGATCCTACCTATAAGTTGTTTAATTACTGCATATAGAGATCCTACCTATAAGTTGTTTCATTACTGCATATAGAGATCCTGCCTATAAGTTATGCATTTCGTTAGAAATTATGTATATAAGTTTCTGCATTCCTACATTAGAGACCATGCCTATAAGTGTCTGCATTTCCGCATATAGAAGTCATACCTATAAGTTTCTGCACTTTTGCATATGCATATGTCACTAGGCAAACAATCTATGGGTTAAAGAATAGTCAATCGCATCCTAGATACCATGCTTATAGGATTCCTACACTTAGGTAACCATTTTAAAAATCAGTAACGCTTAGAATTCATGCCTATAGGAGCAATCATCTAAATCTGATTCATCCGCGAGTCTAAAGTCAGTAATAATGTCATTTAGTATCAGCAGAATTGGTTTATTTCTAAAATCAGTAATCCTTCCTTAAAATCAGTATGCTTTACCATGTTAAATATCATGCCTATAGGTCTCACCTAGGCAAACCATTAGGTACTAATTAACTATACCAGTCTTTATAATTATAACCAGCAGGCAGGCCTAATTTGGACTTCTTATCTGAAAATATGTGATAAATCAGCCACCCGTTTAACGTTTAAGTTTAATTAAGGACCTAACCAGTACCTGTAAGTCATGCTAAACAATTCGTTGCTTTGAATGAGGAGTCCTATTTGAGCCTTTAACTGTTATGTGTTTCCCCTTTTACTGCTTTTATGTGTTTTGTTTGTCGCACTAGACTTTTTTCCTTTTAAAACTCTGGAAAGCCAATCTCCCTTCCCTTTAGGGTTAGTAGTCCCAACTGCCTCCGGGACTGATAGGATTGGGGCGGGTAATAGCATGCAATAATAACGAGACCATTTCGCGATTTAATACCTTAACGGGGTGGGTAAGGGTAGACATGGATATGATGACCACGCGATAGCACCACCTGTATAAATGGTTACCGGGTGTTGTGTGGGGTGATCCATGTTATGTATAAACCTAGGACCCCCTCCCTTTTTAGTTGTTTACTTCCTTTTCTTTCCAGAACTTTTTTAGAAAAGCTGTTAATTTTTCAGTTCTCTAAACTTCTTCTATTACTTCAATCACTAAAAAATCTCTTTTAATTATTTGATTTCCAGCACTATTTTTTCTCCAAACCTCCGCCTCTTTTATTCCCTTTGATTGATTATTTGTACCAATTATTTGACCCCCTTTTCCTGCACTTGTATATCCCGTAAATAATTATGAAATCGCCTATCTCCGAACTTCAGCATGTTTATTTAACTTTTATACTTCCCTTGTTTGCAATCGTTATGTGAAAGTTGTCTTGTATGATTACTTGTTGTTTATACTTAAAGTCACAATTATAGCATGGCCGGGAACCACACTAGTGGATCTTGGGGGGGGTGCCTAACACCTTCACCCCGAGATAATTCAAGCCCTTACCCATTCTCTGGTTCTTTTTTTTTATTCTTAGTGTCCTAATGCACTCAATCATTAGGTGCCGACTCTTCTAAATTGCAAACCCGATTCCCAAAAGGAAAAGAGTTCTCCGCCCAAATGTGATAAACCCTATTTCGCGAGAAAAAGGGGGCATCGACAGTAATCTCCACAGGTGGGTTATCTCCTGTGAGCAGATCAGCGGTCGCGTGGTTGGCGAAGCTTCTGCGAAGAATCTTACTGGCTACCTGGTAAGGAGGTCGAACATGTGAATGTGGTTAATGATTCAGAGTATTCATAAATGGTTTGCAGAAAGATTTCGAGGAGCTTGGCGGGTTGGTTGTGCTAGATCATGTCAACAATGAAGAAAGAATCTTGGTGGGTTCCAAAGTTGTGTAAAAGTGGCTTCAAGCTAAGTGGGAGAGTCCCACCCCCTACGATTTGGGTTGCATGGTTATCTACTTGTGAGGTTTCGGGTTCTCGACGTATTGGTAAGTTATTTCGGCTAAGGAAAAAGAACATCAGTAGTAATTTGAGCAAAGGAATTAAAGAATGTGTTCTATAATTGGCATCAACGATTCATGTTCAGGCTTTGGGAAGACTCAAGAATTATGCTTCGCGTAGAACTGAGTTGCAAGGAAGGTTATTCGGCCTGGTGCTTCTTTGAGAGGGTGGTCATGGGCTAGCGGAGCCTTGCAGTTGATTATATTCGGGACCATGTCAGAGCGGGTGACTCTCAATAACGGTCCTAGTGAATTCAAGGGTTAAAAATGTGGTGCCTAAGGATTCAAGCCCGCGGTATGTTTAAGAATCGAGCTTGTGAAGTAACTTATGATGAGAGGCTCAGAATATTCTATGATGTGTTGACTTGCAGTGTAGCACTGGGAGGAAGGGGTGAGAAGGACTTCGGATTCGTAGAGGAATTATCAGAATGGATGTACCAGTCGAGATGAGAATATGCGCACAAGGAAGGTATGAAATGGTTCGTGGGATTTGAGACAGCATGGTCTCGTGTTACAAGGTCACTCGGGTTGAGTGCGTTACGTGTTGAATGAAGTTATTATTATTCTAAGGAAATTATGGATAAATTGGAAGAGGTTGGATTGGTTAGCCATGGTTGAATTGGCATACCGGTGGTAGGGATCAGTTCCTTCAACGTGATTGAGTTATGCAAGCGATTTGTGATGGTACGTGTGAGGCTGTCGGCCGTTGTAATTGATTTTATTCGGAAGTATTCTAGTATTAGGGCCTGCTATGTGTAGGCGGATCCCGGAAAGGGCTATGGTGGCTTAGGCCACTACTTGAAGAATTGCATCTTCTACGGTTGCGAGAATTTACTCGTGTGTTGCTACGGCTCTCTTGGAATGAGTTAAGTAAAAGTTTCCATGTGAGGAAGTGTTAACGATATTAGTGGTTCAGGAGTGGTGATGAAATTCTTGTACTATCGCATGTTGGCATGTTAGGTGCCATGAGTGGTGTGGGATTTGAAGGCGAGGAACGAGGTTGTGGTTTGGTGTTGACAAGGACGTCACGAGCTCAGATGAGCATGAAAAGGATTGAATGTTTAGAGTAAGCTGGCATTGTCTTCAGCGTCACATGGGATCGATGTTTTGTGAAAGAGGCTTTGCATCCAGGTTATGGATTCTTGATCGCTTTCAGCGATAGTGCGACCAGTGGTATGGATGTGTAGACTTGTTATCTGTTATGGAAGGTTGTGGGAGCGTGTCCCACGGGAAGATTGTATAAGTGTGGCATGTAGTCACTTGATTGATTGGAGAATGAAACCAAGTATGAAGATTGTTGTGATATCGTTAATTTGAGAATTTATGCCTGGAGGGCACTCGGTTTATTGGGTTGCAGACTATGGAGGATTACTTCGGTTATGATGGTTATTCTTGTGTGTTATGGGAAAAGGGGGTTATTATGGACCCAGAAAAGATTATTGGCCTAGTTCGGTACGATCAGAATCGGCTTGAGGTCTGTGGATGGATTTAAATATGAATATAGGCTCTATATCAGGCCGAATGTGTTCATTTCAGCATAGCTCTCCTTATGGAGGTGTATTTGGATGTTGGATGTTATTTCATCGTCGGCTATTTCATGTAATGCTATATTGTGCCGTGTGAGTTGCGAAACGGCTTGGTAAATTTTTTATGTGTTGAGGTTCCGCATAGTGGCTCTTTAGTTTCAGAACATTAATCGCACCTCAGTTGTGTTTGAGTTTGTTAGCTTATGGCGCTATATGTCCCCTCAGGGATGGTATTATGCACTTAGCGTGCTTGTGACCGATATTCGGTATTGTGTTGTAATGATCAATTTAGCTCGATGTGTATCTCCTTATGTCAATTTTATGTGCGGATCGGGTAGCATGCCACCATGGGTATGTTGTTTGGATCGGGTTGCACGCCACAACAGTGTGATGATGATCATAGTCCCTTATATTCTATTATGTGTGTTTTGTTTCCCATTTTCTGAGGAGAGTTCATATTAGCTGCGTAAGTGGAGTAGACCCTTCCAGAGCTCGTCTTTCTTATGTATCACGTTTGAGTTGGTAGCCTATTGGCACGTAGTGGCATCATATGAGACTTTTGGTCATGTCTTGCGTGGCTTGTTGCCTAAGCAGTTCGTACTGGGTGAGACAAGGTTAATGGTGTAGTAAACATAAAGATCGAGAAACATAAAGAAAATAATTGAAGGAAAAGTAGGACAAAACTGAGTATCAACAACTGCCCTTCTTTGATCGGAAATGATGAAAGAATTTTCGAGCAAAGAAATTGATGTAGTAGCAAATTTTGTCCCAGCCAACAAATATGCCCTTGAAAGGATAAGGATTATAGATGTTGGAAAAATTATGGAGTGGAATCATATCGATCGAATATCCTATTTTAAGGCGGACCTTCCTATTAAAGGTGGACGAGCCCAGATGGCTTAGTAAAAGCGGACGAGCCTAGATGTCCCAGTGTATTTAAAAGCATTTGCATTGTGCATTTGCAAGTAATGATATAGTTCTTATGAAAGCATTCGTGTGGTGCATTTGTGGTGCCTCTAAAAGCAATGGTGCTTTTGCGGTGCCTTTAAAAGCAATGGTGCAATGCATTTGAAAGTATTTGTGCAATGCATTTGAAAGCAATAGTGCAATGCATTTGAAAACATTTGTGTCGTGCCTTTCAAGCAATGATGCATTCGAAAGCTGTAAGGCCCCGTGAAATTTTTTACTCAAAAGGCTGAAATCTCGTAATGCCTAGTTAGGAATATGTGTTAGATATTTATACAATTCTTCACGGCGAGCAGGTTGAGTTGCCACCCGAGATGTTGTTGGTACACCTAGTCTTCCATGTGTCTATGTTGAAGAATGTAGTGGCAAATCCGTCCACTATTGTGCCGGTTGAAACTATTGAGGTTAATGAAGAACTGTCATATGAAGAAATTCCAGTTGCCATTCTTGACAAGCAAGTCCGGAAGTTGAGAAATAAAGAAATTGCCTCCGTGAAAGTGTTATGGCGGAACCAGTAGGTTGAGGAAGCCACTTGGGAAGCCGAGGAAGAAATGAAAAAAGAAGTACCCGCATTTGTTTGTATAGCCATGTAATAGCTCCTATGAATTTGGTTCCTATGAACTTTGTATCACTTGATTTTGTCTATGTAAAACTGTTCCATTTTGGTTATATGTCGCCTATGGGGCCATGGTTGGTGGCATTACGAGTTATGTCATGTCAATGGATTGTGTATATGTTGTTAGGATATGTTTCTGGGGCTCTCTGGCAGGTGGATAGGCCTAGTTACAAAGGAAACTCTAGCAAAATTTTTGGAAATTTAGGGAATTAGCCAAATTTGGGGCTGTTGATATGTTTCATGATGTTAAAAGCTGAAGTTGCATAAGGTTGCTAATGAGTGAACCTTGACCCTCATTCGAGGACGAATGATCTTAAGTGGGGAGGATGTAAGGCTCCGTCAAATTTTTTACTCAAAAGGCTGAAATCTCGTAGTGCCTAGTTAGGAATATATGTTAGAAATTGATTGATCTGTGCATTAAAAAGTTAAGGAAAAATGTTTTCCAAAAGAGCGCGTTTCTGCGGCCCATTATGCGACCGCATAATAGCAATACGGGCCGCATAACTGCCGCAGAGTGAGGCAAAATGTTGGCTAATTTGAGGATAACTATGCGGCCAAATTATGCGATCGCATAATCGATATGCGGGCCGCATAGTCATCGCATAACCTCCTTGGGATTTTTGCGAAGGGCAGTTCTACGGTGCATCGTGCAACCGTAGAACACGTATTCGGATTGCATTTTTGTCTCATACCCGGGCAGAATGTTCAAGTCTTGAGGGCCATTTTTGCGGTCCCTTTTGTAGGCCGCATATCAGTTATGTGGTTGCATATGCGACCGCAAATTGAGTCGGGGCTCCTATTTTCTAACTTTTAAAACCCGACCCCATCTCATTAAAAACACCCCATTAGACCCTTTTGTGCTATTTTCTACTACATTTAGAGTGAGAGAAAGAGTTCTAGAGGGAGGAAGTGATCCTCACCAAGTCTCTACCCCAAATCTTTGAAGATTATCAAGTAAAGTTACTAAGCCTTCATCCTAAGAGGTAAGAACTTGTGCCCTAATCTTTGATTTCGAAATTCCTACTAAAATGAGTAATTAACAAGTGTGTTCATGGGTATAAGGATTGATTATCTTGCATGCATGAATGATAAAAGTGTATTGGGAGATTGTGAGCTGAAAATGTAACAAATGGGGTGTAGGATGATAAAATCTCTCACAAATAGGTCTTAAAATCACAATGCACACTTAGTGCTTGATAGTGTGCCCAAATGAGCTAGAATCTTGATTATCCCTCTAATTTTTGGTTCAACTTGTAATTCTCATAAAAATAGATCAAAGTTGCTAGGAGTCCCGGAATTATTGTAAGAATTTAAGAAAAGCTCTATTGGGGTATGTATGGCTAAAACCCCCTCTTCATAGAAATTGAGCTCCTTTGGTGTCCATGCAAATGTTGTAAGTCCGAAATGTGATTGATGTATTGCTTGTTATTTCGGATAAATTGGTGTTGCAAATACATATGTGAAAGGTGTGTCTCTATGTGTTCAATATGCTATTCTTGGTAGTTTAAGGACGTGTGAAGAATGTGAACCATATGCTAAAATGCCTAGATTTTAAGTCAAGTTTAAATTCAGATTGTTATGCAAAACTATGTGAAATCCCATCTATGCTTACAACTTGAATTGATCTTGTATGTGCCTATTATCTTAAATCGCAAGGTTAATGTTGAAAGTGGAAATGATGTGAAATGCGGAGGGGGGGAGAGAGTTTGAGTTATGAAATATGGCCTAGTGCCAAGTATGATGTGTTAATTGTGGCCCCAAGTGCCCATGAACTGATATATGTGAAATAAAGATTGAAATGAGATGATTGATGGAAAAGGAAAAAATGTCTTGGTAAGACGGCCTAGCCGTTCGGGCCGTGATCGGACGGCATGCCGCACATATGGTGGTATTGTGCTGATATTGAAACCGAAAAGTGAGAATGAGATTGTGATTGAGATACATGTCTCAAAGGAGGCAACCTAGCCGATCGGGTCGTGATCGGACTCCGCGCAAAAAAGCGATGGTATTGTGAATGATGATGAACAGTATTAAATGTCCCAACCTAAAGCTATGGAAATTATGTGGAAGCTATATGATCCTTTTATTTAATGATGTGGTGATTGTTTAAAGCTTTTGTTTGATCTTTATGATTTCTTTATTCTTGTATGATAGTTCTTTCTAATGAGATGGTGTTTAGTTATACATACTAGTACTATTCCATGGTACTAACGTCCCTTTTGCCGGGGGCGCTACATCTTTGAATGGATGAGGGTGGTTCCATAGCAGATAGTGCCGATCGTAGGTAGCGGAGCATCCTCCTCTCAGCAATCTTGGTAAGCCCCTTTTCTTCCAGGGATTGTGCAGTATATCTTTTGTTATAAATTACCACTTTTGAGGTATAGCCGGGGTCTTGTTTCCGGCATTATCATAACTATCTTTTGTATCTTTAGAGGCTCCGTAGACGTTTGTGTGGGTTATGTACGGGCGATGGATGGGTCACTGGACTATGTTGTAATTCTAAACTCTACTTCTTCTAAACTGTAACTGTATGAAATCTTGGAAACTTAACTACGGTTTAAGGGTTGTAATATAAAATGAACTAACAACGTTGCATGTACGATCTTTCCTACTGTCTAAATAAATGAAAGCATGGTTTCTTGATCATAGTGAGTTGGGTAGAAAGTGTCCAAAAAGACTTGCTCAGTTGGGTTCACTCGATTGAGCGCCGGTCGCGCCTCCCGAGGTTGGGGCATGACAAAAGCAATGGTGAAATACATTTGAAAGAATTTGTGCGGTGCATTTGTAAGCAATAGTGCAGTGCATTTGCGGTGCATTTGAAAGCAATGGTGTGGTGCATTTGAAAGCCAATATGCAATATATTTAAAGCCAAGTGCAACACATTTTGCATTTAAAAAGTTAGTGATTGAAAAGTAATGACAATCAGTGTAGGAAAAAATATCTTATAATCTCAAAAGTAAATTTTAAAGATCATCACCATTGAAGAGGTGTAGTTTTCTATAAGATATTATAAAGAAATTCAAATCGCTTGACGAATGTTCTTGGTAATTATACTCATTATTGATTTTTCTGCTTCCACTATCTGGAAAATCTACATTCAAAGAAAAATTGTGAGTTTTTTGGGGGGAGGTTAATTCGTGTTGACTTTGATGCTTCGGCCTTTGACAAACTTACGCTTCTGACTTTGTTTGGATTTGCAACCTCCGCCCAATACTGAATCTTGGCGAACAAATACTTAAGAAATTTTTGATGAAAAATCTATTTTTAATAAGTAAAATATGCAAAGATATATAATTTAAAAAATAAAGTTGTTGCCGAACTCTGCACTTTGACATGCTTGTGAAACAAAGTGAACTTCCTCATGTGAAATCTTGTCATTCATCTTGCTTGGCCATCTTTCGTCAATGACTGATGCCTTCTCATGACGATGCCTTTAAAAACTACCCCAGTTTACATCTTGGGGGAAATATGAATTTTTATTATGATGAGACCGAACCCACATGGCTGCCTACGTATCCCCTCTTAAACGGGAATCAAGTCAAATGTAGTTCATTTACATTAAGAAGCATTACATAGAAAAGAAAGAGGTTGCTAGATATGCCTCTAGATGTAGTATCTCTTGACTGCATCTGCGTTGATGGGCTTGGGCCACACATCTCCATCTTCTGCTAGAATCAGTGCTCCTCCAGTCAATACTCAATGCACCATGTACGGACCTTGCCAATTTGGTGAAAACTTTTCTTTAGCTTCATTTTGGTGTGGGAATATGCGTTTCAAAACCAATTGCCCCGGTTTGAACTGTCGTGGTTTCACTTTCTTGTTGAAGGCTCTAACCATCCTGTTTTGATAGAGTTGACCATGGCAAACTACATTCATTCTCTTCTCGTCAATAAGCATTAGCTGTTCGTACCGATTCTTCACCCACTCTGCATTGCTCAACTCGGCTTCCTGGATGACCCTCAAAGATGGTATTTCAACTTCCGTGGGTAATATAGCTTCAGTTCCATAGACCAGAAGATAAGGCGTTGCCCTAGTTGATGTTCTGACTGTAGTGCGATATCCAAGGAGAGCAAATGGTATATTTTCGTACCAATGCCTGTAGTTATCAATCATCTTCCGCAATCTTCTTTATGTTCTTGTTGGCTACTTCAACGGCTCCATTCATCTGAGGTCAGTAGGAAGTGGAATTTTGGTGAGTAATCCTGAACTTATCACATATTTCTTGCATCAAGTCACTATTGAGATTGTCTCCATTATCTGTAATGATTGACTCAGGAATTCCAAATCGGCAAATGATGTTGTTGCAGACAAAATCTGCTACCACCCTTTGTAACTGACTTGTAAGAAGAGCTAGGCTTCTACCCACTTTGTAAAATGATCAATAGCTACCAAGATAAATCTATGCCCATTCGATGTGGCTGGCTCAATAGGGCCAATGACATCCATGCCCCAAGCTGCAAACAACCAAGGGGAACTCATCACATTGAGTTCATTCGGTGGGACTCGAATCAAATCAACGTGAATCTGACACTGATGACATTTCTGTACAAAACAAATGCAATCTATTTCCATGATCATCCAAAAGTTACCTGCTGGTAGAATTTTCTTTGCTAAAGTAAAACTATTCATGTGAGGGCCACATGTTCCTGCATGTATCTCTTCAATCAGCTTGGTTGCTTCTCTGGCATCTACACACCTCAACAACTCTAAATCTGGGGTCCTCCGATATAGGATTTCGCTGTTTAGGAAAAAGTGATTTGCCAATCTCCTAGGCGCGCTTCTAGGTACTGGTTGCTCCAATACCTTGTCTTGAGATACCTATTAATGCCATAATACCATGGTTCTCCCTCTGGGTCTTCATCCACATGGAAACAATAAGCCGGCTGATCTTGCACATTAACCTTAATAGGGTCTATGTAGTTCTTGTCTGGATGTTTAATCATGGAAGACAAAGTTTCCAAAGCATATATGAACTCATTTTGAACTCTTGGAACATGCTTGAACTCCACTTTGATAAACTTCTTACACAACTCCTTCAAGCAATGTAAATACGGTAGGATTTTTGTGTTCTTTGTATTCCATTCACCTTGTACTTGATGAATCAGCAGCAAGTCTGAATCACCTATAACTAATAACGCTTGGATGTTCATGTCAAAGGCCAATCTAAGCCCAAGTATACAAGCCTCATATTCTGCCATGTTATTGGTGGACGAAAACCGAAGTTTCGTCGAGATTGGATAATGTTGTCTAGATTCTGAAACTAGTACTGCTCCAATTCCGACTCCTTTGAAGTTTGCGGCTCCATCAAAGAACATTCTCCAACCAGCATATGCTTCTAAAATGTCTTCTCCAGCGAACAATACTTCTTCATCTAGGAAGTACGTCCTAAGTGGCTTATATTCTTCATCCACTGGAGTTTCTGCAAGGTGGTCAGCTAAAGCTTGTCCTTTAATGGCCTTCTGAGTAACATACACAATGTCGAACTCACTTAGCAAAATCTACCACTTCGCCAGCTTCCCTGTAAGCATAGGTTTCTAAAAGATGTACTTGAGCGGGTCCATCCTGGAGCTGAGATAAGTGGTGTATGCTGACAAGTGGTGCCTCAACTTTTGGGCAACCCAAGTTAAGGCGCAACAGGTGCGTTCCAACAAAGAATATCATGCTTCGTACGGTGTAAACTTCTTGCTCAAGTAGTATATGGCTTGCTCCTTCCTCCCAGTTTCATCATGTTGCCCCAAAACACATCCAAATGCATTATCTGATACAGACATGTATAGTAGGAGCGGCCTTCCAGGTTCTAGAGGTACCAGCACCGGTGGGCTAGATAAATATTCCTTGATCCTATCAAAAGCTCATTGACATTCTTCTGTCCATTTAGTAGTGGCATCTTTCCTTAGCATCTTGAATATCGACTAAAAAATCACTGTTGATTGGGCTATGAAACGACTGATGTAGTTGAGGCAACCAAGGAAGCTCATCATGTCCTTCCGGTTCTTTGGAGGTGGCAGGTCTTGGATAGCCTTTATCTTTGAAAGATCCAGCTCTATGCCCCTTCTACTGACAATGAAACCTAATAATTTTCCAGCTGGAACTCCAAATGCACACATTGCGGGATTCAGCTTCAAATTGTATCGTCGCAACCTATCAAAGAACTTCTTCAGGTCTACCAAGTGATCTGAACTCTTCCGTGACTTGATGATGACATCGTCCACAAAGACCTCAATCTCTTTATGGATCATGTCATGAAAAATAGTTGTCACAGCTCTCATGTATGTAGCACCTACATTCTTGAGTCCAAAAGGCATCACCTAATAGCAATACACCCCTCAAGGTGTGATAAATGATGTCTTCTCATCATCATCTTCATCCATCAAAATATGGTGGTAACCCACAAAGCAATCAACAAATGACTACAACTCATGCTTTGCGCAATTATCAAAGAGTATGTGAATATTCGGGAGTTTGAAATCATCCTTTGGACTAGCCTTGTTGAGATCCCGATAATCCACTCATATTCTGATCTTCCCGTCCTTCTTCGATATTGGCACTATATTGGCCAACCAGGTGGGGTACTTCGTGACTCGGATGACATTTGCCTTAAATTGCTTGGAGACTTCTTCTTTGATCTTCAAACATAAGTCTGTTTTGAATTTTGTTGTTTTTTTCTTTACCGGGGGACAAGATGGATCCTTTGGCAACTTATGTGAAACAATATTAGTGCTTAAACCAAGCATATCGTCATACGACCAAGCGAACACATCGACGTATTATCTTAAAAGATCCACATATTTCTCCCTTTCTGATGGTGTCAAATGGACACTAATTCTTGTTTCTTTTATAGACTTTGAATCCCCCAAATTTATAAGCTCAGTTTTGTCTAAATTTGGTTTTGAATTGTTCTCAAACTGCTCAAGTTCTTTAGTTACTTCTGCAGGCGGCACATCTTCTTCATATTCTTCAAGATCTTGCCTGTTATTTTGTTCACTTGTTTCATTGCATGTGACATTCACGATGTCAGAATTTTTATTTAATTTGTTTGCTAAAATAAAAAAAAGAAAGAAAATTAATAAAGACAAATTCAAATGTAAAATGAAAAAGTCGATTCAGATTTTGCATTTAAGGTTCCAAAAGATCGAGGCAAATAACACAAAAAGCATAGACACGATTCAGGCCTCAATTTTGAATCGTGTTGTTAAGAACGCACTAATACAATCCATCTACCAAGACTCCCTGCGAACCGGGGACGGGGTACAAGTCCAATTGTTCAAAGCATCTCCAGGTGCAGCATCAAAAATAGTTAGCATCTCAGTGCAATCTTTTAGAATCATGTTGCAATCAGCAATGAATAGGTTCCTAACTCCTTCAATGAGGTCATCTTCAGCATATCCATCTAGCTCATGAATAGTAACTGTCTTGGGAAATGACTGGCTTAGTGGCGGGATAGGTTGTGGTAGGACAATGTCATATTTCTTCTTGAGATGAGCCTCCGAGACTTTTTTTGGAGTGGGTTCGTACCCTAGGCCAAAGGTGTTGTTCTACCCTGGTAACTGAATTGGCTCCACTATTCCATGCAACCTTGCTCCGAGTCCTCGACCAGGCTCGAAACCATTCTTCAATATTTCTGATGCCACCATCACGAACACACTTGGCAACTTCACCTCTTTACCTCGAGTAGCAATCACAATTTCTTCAATGTGGAAAGTGGCTCCATCCAGCCTCTCTACACTTTCAATGATAGGGATTGAATTCTCGGGGTAAATAGGATTGCTTGCTTCTCCATGAATCACAACTTCCTGGTGATTCCACACAAACTTCACATTCTGGTGCAAAGTGGAAGGGTTGCACCGGCCATGTGAATCCACGACCTTCCCAACAACAAATTATAAGTAGCAGATATGTCTAACACTTGAAATTCAATGATAAATCCACAGGCCCAATTTGTAATGCTAAGTCAATTTCACCAATAGCGCTCATTTGCGCTCCATCAAAAGTTCTAACATTCACATGAATTTCACGAACTTTTCCAATGTCAATTACCAAAGCTTTGAGGGTAGTGAAAGGACATATATTGAGTGCTGAACCATTATCAATCAAAACCCTATAAATAAACTTTTCCCTGCACTTGACAGTGAGGTGCAAAGCTTTGTTATGACTTATACCTTTAGGCGGAAATTCATCCTCGTGAAAATAAATCTTGTGGGCTTCTAGAATTTGGGCTACCATAGTTTCCAAATGTTCACTAGTTGTCTTGGCTAGCACATATGCTTCATTGAGTACTTTTACCAAAGCATCCTGTGGCTGTCGGAACTCGTCAATAATGACATGAGGGAAATTTGAGCCGGCGTCTTCTTCAGTTGGTCTACAATAGAGTATCCACTACATTGCATTTTTCTACAAAACTCTTCTACTTCAGCTTCTGTCACAGACTTCTTCTGGTTGTTTTCCTTACTTAAAGTTCCTCGTGATGCTTCTTCATGAATATAACACCGGCCGGATCTCGTCATACCTGCAGCAGCATCTTCCACAACTAATTTTGCCTTTCCTTTGTTCCTTACATAAGACTAATGGTCCCAAGTAATTTCTTTGGTTTCAAATGAGGGTGTCTGAGTAACTAGAGCCATGATCCTGGGTTTTGGAGGGAGTACTTCTACCTCGATTGGTGCTCGTACTTTCACTGTGATGACAGGAGCAATAAAGGCAGATGACACGTCCTTTTTCTCGTCTTCAACTGGTACAATAGTTCCTTCCAAATTCCAATCTTCATCAGTAGATATCATGTTAATACCGGTATCACCATGATTTGGAAGAGGGTTGTTGTTCACATTGAGGGGAGCTCCCATAGGTTGGATGGTTCCTGCTTTGATCAACTCTTCAATCTTATCTTTGAGAGTAAGGCAATTTTCTGTGTCATGTCCAGTCACACTAGAGTGATATGCACAACGCTTAGTCCCATCATACCATCCTGGGAGGGGGTCAAGAAATCTTTCCGGGACTAATTGGAGTACTCCTACGGCTCTCAATCTTTCATACAACTGGGCTAAAGGTTCATCTAGGGGTATATAGGCTTTGGCTGGTTTTCTTTCAAAGCTCGGGCGAGGTCTAGGTGTGTTTGGGCGGTTTTGTGATTGGTAGCATGGTTGAGATGGATATGTGGGTTGGTAATGTGATGGATTCTGGTATTTGGGTGCTCGGGGTGGATAATAGGTTGGTTAGGCATTATAAATAGGATAGGTAATGGGTGAAGGCTGGTAATAAGGTTGAGGAGTTTGGGTGTATGGGCTATAGTGTGAAGGTTAGGGTAACGGGTTTTGGTAGGTTAACATTTGGTTAGGCCTGCGATCTTGGATTGTCATAACAACGGATACTTCTTTCTCCTTCTTCTTACTTGCTCCTCCAATAGTTCCTGACTGGATTGCCTTACTCGTTGCTTGTAATGCTGCCAAGTTTGTAATCTTTCCTGCTTCGAGACCTTCCTCTATAACGTCTCCCATCCTAACAACTTCCGAGAATTTCTGCCCCAGCATGCTTATAAATCTCTCATAGTATGTCGCATCCGTTTGAGATTAAATAAAAGTAGTTGTCATCTCATCATCGCTCATCGGGGGTTGGACTCTTACTGATTCTGCCCTCCATCTTATGGCATACTCTCTAAAGGATTCTGTTGTTTTCTTCTCCAACGTCATCAAATAGAATCTATCTGGGTTGGTCTCGGTGTTAAATCTGAATCTGTCGATGAATTCTTGCACCATGACACTCCAGTTTTGCCATTTCTGTGGGTCTTGACTTGTGTACCAATCAAGGGCTTCCCCTGTAAGACTCCTTATAAAAAGCTTCATCCTGATAGCTTCATCCTTTCCCACTCCAACTAACTTATCATAATACGACCTCAAATGAGCTCGTGGGTTTCCTTTTCCATCAAACATGTCAAATTTTTGTACTTTATATCCCGCAGGTAAATCGACATCGGGATGAACACACAAATCCTCATACTCCTAACAATTTTGAGACTTTTGAATGCTTCCTTAAAAAAACGGATCTCTTTCACCGTATATTTGTCGAACTTGGCCCTTACTTCTTTTTCTATTTCTGGATACTGATACACTTCAGAATGAAGTTGGTGAGGCATAGAGGTAGTAAAAGGTTGTGCTTCCGCTACATATACCGGTGGCACATGTTGCATGTTAGGAATAGCGACGTGTGCCATCGGTATGTGTTAGGTTACATGGTGGTTGTGGGTGAGCAGGGTGCTTTGGTCTAGTGGTGGTTGGGAAACATATGATGTGGTAAAAGTCGATGGGTTGGCTTGTTGCGGGTTAGCATGTGCGTTAGTGGATGTTGGCTTGGTGTTGTGAGGTGGAGGATTTGGTGGAAGGTGTTCAGGAATAGGTGAGTCAAAAGATGGGAAAGGTGGTGGGACAGGTGCATTTTTCCTTTCTTCGGGAAGTGTTGTGTTGAGGCTGATGGAAAGGTTGGTAAGGTTCCGAAGCCGCTCAATTTCACCTTGCAGGTTAGACACTTGTTGCGGCAACTGGGCGATGTGCTCGTCACGAAGGGTAACCTCCCTTCCTTCTGAAGCCTCGGGTTTGTCTTGTGGAACGATGACAAGTCCTAAGCCTGTCTGGTTAGATGTGTTTGAACCAGTCATGTTGGTAGCTGCTCGTGCCTTGGATCTCATGAAGTATGGGTGTTCAGCCAGTTCGCAGTCAACACAAATCAACCTTGGGGAGTAATAAAATAGAAAACCCTCAGAAAGGAAATAAAAGACAATGTTAGTAAGTGGTGACTAAATTTAAATGCAAGTATATCCCATAACAAACAAATCACGTAATGAATAATAAGTCAGGCATTGATAAGCGTGTCCTAGTATGCATGGGACCTCTTTGTGCCAGAGTGTCACGACCCAAACCGAAGGGCCGCGACGGGCACCCGGTGCCTTACTCAACCGAGTACCAACGTAACATATCTTTCTTATCATACTATCATGGGTAAATGAGCTAGAAAACCCTTCATGAGATAACAAGAATAAAACATAAGGGAATACTTAACGTATGATGACCCAGCATGATATACAAACTTATACATGTGACATACGGGCCTATAAGGCCGACATGACCATTTGTAAACTCAAAACATAGGCCGACAAGGCCATACAAGTATCCACACACCTGACATCTGTCTACAAGCCTCTAAGAGTACATAAAATTAGAAAGGTCGGGACAGGGCCCCACCATACCAATCAATACATATCCAAAGCATACTGACCAAATAGGCAACTCCGGAGCAAGTGGAGTACACCAACACCTTCGCTGAGCTGATAGCTTACTAGGAGGAATGTCAACCTGTCTATCGGGACCTGCGGGCATGAAACGCAGCGTCCCCAGGCAAAAGGGACGTCAGTACGAATAAAGTACCAAGTATGTAAGGCAGGAAAGCATAAATAAGAACAGTAATGTAAAGAGAGATAGAGGAGATACAACCTGTAACATTGAGTGCCTCTGGGGGCTACTGACATGAAATGCATAATACATATATAACATAAACTTTTAAAAACATACGCCTCTGTGGGCATCATCATCATCATATCATACCCGGCCTCAAAGAGGACTCGGTAAAAAACTACCCGGCCACGTGGAGCTCGGTAAACCCAACTGATCAGTGGTTGCACAATAGGTGTCATACCGGCCGACTATAGCGCGGCTCGGTAGAGTAAAGTAGATACGTATATATATGCATGCTGGACTCATGGAGTCACGTTCTAAACCTTTTGGAGTGACATAAAGTCATTGCACCATCGATTAACATTATGGACATCATGGCATCAATATGAACTTCACTAGGACTCAAGGATCATATATGCTTTCTGGAATAACTTTGTAAGGAAAGAATAACATGGACAACCTTAGTTGCTAGGAGTAGATTCATTATGAAATAGCGTATCGTTTATGTTCGTTTACCTTTAGATCATGCAAAAGAATGAAGGAAGAGCCTTAACATACCTTGTATATACTGCCCCAATCTCAAGCTATGAAATTTTCACGGTCCTTAGTCTACAATAAGAGAAACGATACTGTAGTTATCATTCAAGCGTCATAACTATTATGTATCGACCACAACCTATTTTACGATGAAACGGACAGCACCTCCCTATATATATGACTTCACACAATTCCAAACAATCACCAAACAGCCCAAACAACATCAATAATAATCATATTGAGCCTCCCAAAACAGTCCACGCACAACCTAATCACTTCATACATACGACGGCCACCGTAGTCGTGTCAAACGATCCGGAAATATTACGAAGAACTACCAGCCCACAACCCTACATCTATATGGTGTTTTTTCCACATCCTTCCTCCTCCAAAACTCCACAAAACAGTAGTAAAAGATACAACCCAATACCAACACGAAACAGCCCAAAAACAGCGCACAACTAAGTCGAATAATTCGAACTCACGGCTTCCAATCACCGTCCCGTGAGTTCTAGCTATTAGAAATGAATTTATCAACATTCCTTCATATTTAAAAGCTTAAATACAGAAATAAGGCATTTTCTTAACTATTAAATACCTTCCAAAACTCCAACTACAAAGAAAAAGAGAGGCAATATAGCGATACTCACGTCGTGGGGATCGTTCTAGTGTTATTGCTTCGTGATTTTGTCCTCGGATGATAATCTTGTTGGATAACCTTGTGGACAGCTTAAGGGTGAGGTTAGGGGGTCTTATTTGGTCGAGCTCTCTGGAATTATGAAGAAAGAGACGACATAGGAAGATAATATCCATTTTGGTTGAAAAGTCAAAAGGTGCTACTTGGCACCATCTCATTGGCCCTTTTTCAAATACCTATATCTTTTTATCTGGATATCGTATGAACGAACGGTTAAGAGTGTTGGAAACTAGATTCCAAGACCTTCAATTTGATATATAATATGTCCCAAAAAGACCTCATATAACACACGAAATGTATTTCTCAAAAAGCTTTAGTGACACACCTACTTGCCAACTATACAGTCTGTGCAGTCTTGCAAAACTGCAAATATCTCTCTACCCCGATGTCGTATCGAAGAACGGTTTAATACATTGGAAACTAGACTCGTAGATCTTCAATTTTATATGTAGATCATCCATTGATTCCAAGTATATTGGGAGAAAAGTGCATCTACATTTGACCTAAATGTCAGCAAATTATAAATGGAACTTGTGATGACCTTTTCCAACTTTTGTTCCACAACTCGCTTGACTTCAAAACATAACACCAACTATCGTACGACTAAAATAACTCATAATATAATCTCGTTATAATGTTAATAACCCTAGCATCACCCCAAAAGTACATGGTAAAATATTCCAACTTGTCGACTTTCGACGAAACTTATTTTCTTCAATTCATTTAGCTTCTAAGCCTTCAAACCCTCTTGCTACTTGGTATTAATGATCTTAAATATTTGTAACCTCCACGTTAACATGATGAACTAACTTTGTAAACTTTTCAAAGATGATTCCATTTCTGAGCTTACATTAATTGACTTATGACGTACTCTTACATACGATAACACGGGGTGTAACATCAAAGAAGGATGTCTTAACTTACTCTCGCACTACTCGCTGAGTGTGATAAGTGTCATTCACACTATATCAATAATCATCCTGCGCCGGGCAACTTTTACACTGCGTCTTCCCGAGTCGTGGCTTGAAGCATAATGTTCTGGAGTCGCACAATAATCTGTAGGATAACCTGAATAAATGCAACAATCATTTTTTATCCTTTTTACCACGATTCTGCTTTACACCATTCATAGTACCGTGATACCCGCTTAAACCTGACTTAATACCATATCACGAAGCCCATTTCCCTGCGCCTTTACGGAGTACTAGGATTCGATAGTACTTAGACGAGATCTAACCTAAGTATGATGGTTTCACCTCTTCATCTTTGGAACCTTTTCAACATTAATCAATGAAACCAGTTAAATCTCCCTTCATGGTAACACTTCTGTACCAGTGATAACTAAAATTTCTTACGCACAAAGGTTGACATCTAGATGTAACTAGCACACTTAGTCCTCTAGAGATTAAACGTTGCTCAGAGTGCTAGCTTTAGGTAAGCGGCTTCCTAAATTGGACCTTAGAAGAGTTAGCTAATGCTCGTTGTGTTATATGAGAGTTATTGTTGGAGCACGATCTCGGTTGAAAATTTCACGATGTCGGACCATGTATAATCTCTCTAGGTCCCCTAAATCATGTGCGGTTTTATCTTGATTTACTAGACCATACTAATTCTAATTACCTACGGGGTCTAATTTTTTTTTTTTCTTCTGGTAATCAGATCGTTCGAGTCACCAAACTCAATTCTCGTAATGAGGACTATAAGCCTTTTGCCTATATCTCTTTTTAGTTGTCTCAAGCCTGTCACCGGTGGTCTTTCTATTCCTTCAACTTGACGTAGACTCTACCACGTTATCATATTTTGATTTAACCGTATCATCATTTATCATAATCTTCTCATAATACTTCAATACTCTCTTCTTATTCTCTGGCGAATATTTCTTTTATTCACCTTATTATGAAAACTTCACAAACATTCTTCCGCTTTTTAGCTCCCCTTGCTTCATCTGCTAATGGCTCATTCAGTGTCACCTAGCATGCGTCTCTTTACTAGGAACGGGAGCCATACAAAGGGTAATATTTGATGGCCTTCTAGGATTCCATGTCGCCAACCTTACTAATTTTTTTTTGACAGACATTCTAGTTTCATATCTAAGGTACTATTCTACGATGCACCACATGAAACGGGGCCCCAAGGTGATCTCACAAGAGAAACTATTACAACAAAAATTTGCAATAACCACTCGGAAACTGTTAGCTATATGATAACAAATAACCATCCAAATCTTTTGATATAGTGCACTAAATCCACTAATCCCCTTTCACACTCATTCTCAAATATATTTGTCAGCCATAACGCTCATTAACTGGTGGAACTGATATAATTTAGTACTTCCAAGGTAATAAGATGAGTGCGCTATTTCTCTGTGATACTGAAATCTAGATACTGTTCAAAGAGTACCTCACGTAAACTTACGCCATCCCTAGCCTGACATTTTATGTAAACTATTACTGAACCTCATAGCTACAGATCCTCGTGCTATGCACTTGCTTTCTTGTTTGTATCTTTATCTACATATGCTTGTCGTTTTACTATGGTGTATAGATATCCATGCTGGGGCTCCTTATCAAAGAAAGCTCAGCACAACTTAGTACATCACATAATCTGCTGAAGAACTTACATTTACTGCATCAATATAGCATATGCAAAAATCAGTTCTCTAACCAGCTATCCAAGCCAACTTCAATCTCTTTCAAGATGCGTGTGGATTAGGTATCGTTGTATTAACGGTATAAAATAGAGATATAGAAGTGTTGAATTCTTACAACTTGAGCTCTACCAACACGACTAGAGTAAGAAGAAAGAGTGACAGTCCTAAAGTGCCCGTTAGCCCCCTGCTTATAAGTGTGGGTGCACGACACATCCCATAAACAAACTCTACTAAGATAACGGCTTTGAGACTCCTAAGGCAGAACTGCCGGATACCTACTTTGTGGTCACGAACCCAAACCGAAGGGCCGCGACGGGCACCCGGTGCTTACTCAACCGAGTACCAACGTAACATATCTTTCTTATCATACTATCATGGGTAAATGAGCTAGAAAACCCTTCATGAGATAACAAGAATAAAACATAAGGGAATACTTAACGTATGAGTGACCCAGCATGATATACAAACTTATACATGTGACATACGGGCCTATAAGGCCGACATGACCATTTGTAAACTCAAAACATAGGCCGACAAGGCCATACAAGTATCACACACTGACATCTGTCTACAACCTCTAAGAGTACATAAAATTAGAAAGTCGGGACAGGGCCCCACCATACCAATCAATACATATCCAAAGCATACTGACCAATAGGCAACTCCGGAGCAAGTGGAGTACACCAACACCTTCGCTGAGCTGATAGCTTACTAGGAGGAATGTCAACCTGTCTATCGGGACCTGCGGGCATGAAACGCAGCGTCCCCAGGCAAAAGGCGACTCAGTACGAATAAATACCAAGTATGTAAGCAGGAAAGCAAAAAAGAACAGTAAGTAAGAGAGATAGAGGAGATACAACCTGTACATACTGAGTGCCTCTGGGGGCTACTGACATGAAAGCATAATACATATATATACATAAACTTTTAAAAACATAAGCGCCTCTGTGGGCATCATCATCATCATATCATACCCGCCTCAAAGAGACTCGGTAAAAAACAACCCGGCCACGTGGACGTCGGTAAACCCAACTGACAGTGTTGCACAATAGGTGCATACCCGCCGACTATAGCAGCGGCTCGGTAGAGTAATAGATACGTATAAATGCATGCTGGACTCATGGAGTCCACGTTCTAAAACCTTTTGGAGTGACATAAAGTCATTGCACCATCGAT
>NW_017671072.1:159298-341409 GCF_001879085.1 Nicotiana attenuata | reverse complement strand
TAACATTATGGACATCATACCATCAATATGAACTTCACTAGGACTCAAGGATCATATATACTTTCTTGGAATAACTTTGTAAGGAAAGAATAACATGGACAACCTTAGTTGCTAGGAGTAGATTCATTATGAAATAGCGTATCGTTTATGTTCGTTTCACTTTAGATCATGCCAAAAGAATGAAGGAAGAGCCTTAACATACCTTGTATATACTGCCCCATTCTCAAGCTATGAAATTTTCACGACTCCTTAGTCTACAATAAGAGAAACGATACTGTAGTTATCATTCAAGCGTCATAACTATTATGTATCGACCACAACCTATTTTATGATGAAACGGACAGCACCTCCCCTATATATATGACTTCACACAATTCCAAACAATCACCAAACAGCCCAAACAACATCAATAATAATCATATTGAGCCTCCCAAAACAGTCCACGCACAACCTAATCACTTCATACATACGACGGCCACCGTAGTCGTGTCAAACGATCTGGAAATGTTACGAAGAACTACCAGCCCACAACCCTACATCTATATGGTGTTTTTCCACATCCTTCCTCCTCCAAAACTCCACAAAACAGTAGTAAAAGATACAACCCAATACCAACACGAAACAGCCCAAAAACAGCGCACAACAAGTCGAATAATTCGAACTCACGGCTTCCAATCACCGTTCCGTGAGTTCTAGCTATTAGGAAATGAATTTATCAACATTCCTTCATATTTAAAAGCTTAAATACAGAAATAAGGCATTTTCTTAACTATTAAATACCTTCCAAAACTCCAACTACAAAGAAAAAGAGAGGCAATATAGCGATACTCACGTCGTGGGGATCGTTCTAGTGTTATTGCTTCGTGATTTTGTGCCTCGGATGATAATCTTGTTGGATAACCTTGTGGACAGCTTAAGGGTGAGGTTAGGGGTCTTATTTGGTCGAGCTCTCTGGAATTATGAAGAAAGAGACGACATAGGAAGATAAATATCCATTTTGGTTGAAAAGTCAAAAGGTGCTACTTGGCACCATCTCATTGGCCCTTTTTCAAATACCTATATCTTTTTATCCGGATATCGTATGAACGAACGGTTAAGAGTGTTGGAAACTAGATTCCAAGACCTTCAATTTGATATATAATATGTCCCAAAAAGACCTCATATAACACACGAAATGTATTTCTCAAAAAGCTTTAGTGACACACCTACTTGCCAACTATACAGTCTGTGCAGTCTTGCAAAACTGCAAATATCTCTCTACCCCGATGTCGTATCGAAGAACGGTTTAATGCATTGGAAACTAGACTCGTAGATCTTCAATTTGATATGTAGATCATCCATTGATTCCAAGTATATTGGGAGAAAAGTGCATCTACATTTGACCTAAATGTCAGCAAATTATAAATGGAACTTGTGATGACCTTTTCCAACTTTTGTTCCACAACTCGCTTGACTTCAAAACATAACACCAACTATCGTACGACTAAAATAACTCATAATATAATCTCGTTATAATGTTAATTACCCTAGCATCACCCCAAAAGTACATGGTAAAATATTCCAACTTGTCGACTTTCGACGAAACTTATTTTCTTCAATTCATTTAGCTTCTAAGCCTTCAAACCCTCTTGCTACTTGGTATTAATGATCTTAAATATTTGTAACCTCCACGTTAACATGATGAACTAACTTTGTAAACTTTTCAAAGATGATTCCATTTCTGAGCTTACATTAATTGACTTATGACGTACTCTTATATACGATAACACGGGGTGTAACACAGAGGTAGGCCTAGCAAAAATTTGAGAGATAAACACACCATTATGTATCATTCCATTTCTCCTTAATTAGATACCCCAAAACAAACTTCTATCGATGATTTGAGTCTTAGTACATAAATGAAAAGAGAAATACCAACATTGCCTTAGTCTAAAATGATTACAATGGATAGTCTTAATTGAAATAAAGATTACAACATAGTTCTAATCTAATTGACTGAGGATGGTTCTTCGTTGCCCCTTAGCCTCTTCGCTGCTCTGATTGCCTCATAAATTTTCTGGCGATTCTTCACAAGGTAAACCATGGCTAACTTTCCTCCTTTGTCGAGTCCTTGGCAATAGAATTCTATGAATTTCTCCTCGAGGTCTCCATCCAAATCTTTGAGTCCTTGCTCCATTTCCACAGCTTGTTGTTTCCACTTTTCTATTTGTTGCCTCCGCATTTTATCTCATTGTCTCAACATTTCAATCTCTTGGTTGTCCTTCTCATGATCCTTGTGCTTTGCTTCAGACTCGTACACCCTTCTTTTCAACCAACGGTACTTAATTTCAGCTTCAGCTGTCTTATCTTTAATTCTTCCTCCTATATTAGTCCCTCTTGTGACAGAACCTTCAAGATTGGCACGCGACCATTCTGAGTAAAAAGTGATACACCCAGCCTGGTACCTATCTGGTGCATTGAATCCTTGACCATAGCTCTCTTGTTTCTCCACATCCTGAGAATTTCTTTCGCAAAAGGAATCTTATCATTATCATAGTCAATTCGGTAATGATCCATGTTATCAACCTGCGGTATGACTTGCGTTCTTCCGGCTTGTCTCATAACTCGTAATGGAGCATAGGGTTGAAGTGCGCAAAGCCCGATGAGAACCAAGTAAGGTAGCATTTTTCCACGAATTACAAAATTCTCAGAAGGATACCAAGAAAACATCGGTAACCATAACAAGTCGGGTGTGAATCTCCTGTTTTGCTCCTCGAGGAAATATTAGGAGCCCAAGGAAACAAACCGAAAAAGCAAATACCCTCTTTTCACTCCAAGAAGCGTGTGAGGAGAACACCTCTCGATGTCGTAGAAAAGCATCTAAAACCAAAGATGTCGAACAAATAGTCAAGGGGTATCTTGGATTCTTTCAAATGCTCTAGCCCAATTTCTTTCTCAAAACCAAACTTTTCAAGGAACTCTTTTATTGAGGGATTTTTTGGAATAATCATGTCAGCGCTTTGCCAAGAATGTCTGCCTTTCCATAACAAACTCACATTCTCTATGAAGCCTCCAATTTCTTCTAACAATGGTGCCATCTCATTTTCTCTAAATCTGAATACGACCCTTTCTTCATCCCAAAAGGTGACGGTTGCCTCAATAATTTTCCTACATGATGTGACTTCCATAAGTAACGGTAGATGACCCAGCTTCTTTCGTACTTCGGCCTGTGCATTCTCTCCTAAGTTTCTCCACCATGCCTTTAGTTTGGAAGGGATGTCCAAAACCATGCCAATCTTTGGGTAAACAATTTGATTCATGATTTCCTGTATCACAAAAAAGGTTAATCCTACCCGTTTTCCCCTTTAGGAGTAAATGGTCCACATAATCAGTGTGCTTATCTTTCAAATAATGCACATAGAGGATGAATAGGTATCACTTGGGGTTATGAACCCGCTTGGACATTTGGATAAGGCTAACTAATGGACTCAATACACCTAGGGTATTAAGCCTCCTAAGGCTGCATGATGCATGCCCCTAAGAAAGGTTTTGGTTAAGCTCTATCCTAGGTCGACTAAGAGTGGGTTTTCTAGACCGGTATTCTCCCAAGCGGACGACTTGAGAGTGGAAAGCCGTGACTGTCGATTGCACCGCTGTTCGACTTACCCACGAACTTTCCCCTAAAAGGTATTTTTGAAAAGTGCACGACCGCAAACAATGTAACCGCTAGGTGTGTGCTTAGTGTGAATTTTCCAAAAGTGGAGGAAGTGAAACGGAATGACAGTTATATAAAAGTGGCAACATATACAATTATATTAAGAAAGCATATAACACGTAAAATAATTTATAAAGCCACATAGATAACACACAAGCCTTAATTTTGATTAACTAAGCCCGTTATGGTTAGAACCTAAGTGTCCCCAGCAGAGTCGCCAAGTTTTTATACCCCAATTAGACCAGATCAAATTTGAATATAATGTATTGGTGATTCCTTGATTAAATATTAACTAAAGAGTCTCCACCTAATTATTTTAAAGGTGAATTAGGACACCTATTTTACTGGTATTAACTCTGTATATGGTCTACTAAACATTAGAAATTATAGAGTGAGGGTTCAATTAATCTTAAAGAGAAGGCGTAAGGCACTCTTTAAAAACCCTTTAAAAATGGTTTACCGTTCGGACTAAAGTCAATTAAGGCTAAATATATAGCTACAATATAATTGATTAATATAAAAGTAACTCGATTCAGAGGAAATGTTACCATGAAGTGGATCGAATAATTTGTAAAGAAACAATTGAACCTCAATACATTAGGATAATGAAGACCAAAACCAATTTTGCATATAGTTGAACAAAGCTTTACAAAAAAAAGTGTCAGATTTTATGGACATAACTAGTTTAAATGATTTTGTCTCTTAGGGATTGACTTTTGAATTAGTTGAGGTGGCCTATTTTGACAATATTTTTCAAATTCTACCCAAGCAAATATTTCAAACCAGTTTATTATCAAAATCTATCACGCTAAGCCATAGTAGTAAATCGGTAAAAGAGTGAATTGATAGATTGTTGATTTAAAATTTCATACTACGGTGCTATGTTCCTATGCGCTAAAAATATGCCTATTATAAAGTATCACATACCAAATAAGGACCCAACACACAACTATATATTTCAAAAGAAAAATCACGAAAACACAAAGAGAAGGAAAGCGAGCATTATGGAAATTCAAAAGAGCTATGGACTGGCTCTTCAGCCAGCATCCCAAAGGGATAATCTTCTTGTGGATATCTTAGGTAGTATGAGAATATAAGACAGTGTTGACTCTATGTAATATTGTGGCATTGTCGAGTCTCAAAACAAGACTCCTTGCGGCGATAAGAGCCTTTTATGAAAACTCCAATTTGCTCCAGCGTACATGGCAAAATAAGAAGAAAATAAGAATTAGAAAAACAAAATCACCATAAAACTAGGAAAATCTGGACTCGTATGAATATTCAAACTTCCACATACACATGTCAATGGTTAGCACAAATCTGAGCTAAAGCAAATCTTGAAATCATATAAACGCCTAATTGATACTTAAGCAAGCTATCGAGTTTCATTCCTTCAAGTTCAAATAAATTATTTTCTTCAATTTTTTACTTTAAAAGTGTCCAAAAGGCAAGTTCTAAGACAGAAAGTATCCCAAATACCACTTTAGAAACAAGGTTCAAGTATAAAGAAATCAAGCCATGGAACCTATGTATCACTTATCACATAACTAAACATGGTTTATAGTCACGATAACCAGTCAAATAAGGGAGGATCACAAACTCTGCATATTGATATAATTTCTATATCATATTTACCTTCAACTCAAATAATATATTCATGATCTCTAAAGGTATGAGGAAACATACATATTTTAGACATAAAATTGGCTATCCATCCACTAATTACAAATTTATACTTATTATCAAACTACGAGTATCCAAAATATAACCTTTATCACATATTATTTATAAGGAAAAGAGAATCTTAAACATGGTTTCTAACACTGCTTGATAAAATACTTAATAAATTCCAAAACATGATATGTAAAACTTGAAATAAATCTTAAAAGATGGTTTTCAATACATAAAGGAGCACGGAAACCCACATCTCTTGTTTAGTTAACATTTGAACGAGAGGGAAACACAACCGCCATAGAGCATGCTTTCTAATGTGTATAAAAGAATATATAATGAAACACAAGAGTATACATTCGAGATTTACACACCATTCGACCAAATAAATTCATCTAACTGGTACCATGATTCTAGAATGTTAACATGATTTCTAAACACAATATTGTAATAGCAAAAACAAAATTAAAAACAGCAGAGTCGAATTTACCTTTTTTTGGGCAGTGAAACTAAGGCTCGGAGGTCGTTTCAGATCTACCCTTTTGGATTTCGAATTGAAGCTCGAGAGAGATAGAATACAAAAGTTGAAAGTGTAAATATGATTTTTTTTTCGAGATTCCAGGATGTCCTCTTCGGCTGAAGGTTTTAGGCGTAATTTTTTTTTTTTTGGTAGAATGAAAAATTTTGTTCATCACCAGGACAAAACATTGAATTACAATATAGAAACATCACTACCATCTATCTTTATAATCTACACTTACTCGACTAGGACAAGTAAGTCTATTTGTATATTCTGTACAAGTATTTCCTAGCTTCTATTTAGCTATATACTTCTTCTATCCATCTTCTATCTTTGTCCCGCTTCTTCCTGTTGAGTATCTCCATCACACGAACTTTGCATTCCTTTTTAATCTGAGTACATATCTTGCTAGGCCTAGGCACAGCACCTTTCCATACTGCTTCATTTCTCCCCCTCCATATATGATAGCTCAATGCAGCCAATATAGCATAGGAGAACTCCCTTCTAAATTTGCTTCCCATCTTTCTGCCGACTCTTTTCCACAGGTTCTGCCCTTCATAGCTTGTTATACTTATTTTCAGCCATTGTAGAACTTCATTAATTCACATCTTAGAGAAGTGGCATTCATAGAACAAGTGTTCTATAGATTCTGGGGCATTTCCACACATTTCACATAGGCCATCTGAGCATATTCCTTTATTAGCTAGCCTATCTTTAGTTAGTAGCTTCCCTTGCATCATTAGCCAGCATATGAAGCTATACTTTGGAATATTTTGTGCATTCCAAACCCATCTTCCCCATTGACAATTTTCCAGTGTCCCTTTCAGCCATGTGTACCCTTTCTTGATTGTGTATCCTCCTGTTTGCCTTTGCCATATGCCCTGATTGTACCCTTCTGCGAGCTTATCTCTTATATGGCAAATTTTTTTTCAATACCAGTTGTTATCCTATGGCACCCTGTATATCCCCCATTCAGTGTTCTTTAAGTATATGTGATTGATCCATTTAACCCATAAAGAGTCAGCTTTTGTTGTAACATCCCATACATACTTCCCAATTGCAGCTTCATTCCAGGTTATGCAGTCTTTTATTCCAAGCCCACCCTCTTGCTTTGGCCTACATACAAGATCCCATGCCACTAATGGTCTTCTATTTGTCTCCACCTTGCTATCCCATAGATAGTTCCGACAAATTGATGTGATCCTTTTAAGTACTAATTTGGGTAGCAAAAAACTGGAAGCCCAATACTTATGGAGATGCATTAGCACTGCATTGATCAGTTGCACCCTTCCAGCATAAGACAAATGTTTTGATCCCCAGCTTCTTATTCTTACTATTATTTTGTCCACTAGCACTTGGCAGTCCATTTTTGATATCTTCTTCGATGATATTGGAACTCCTAAGTATTTGAAAGGGAGGTTTCCTCTGCTATAGCCTGTTATTTCACACAGTTCCTCCACCTCCTGTTCTTCCATGTTGGCAGTATATATATTCGATTTCCCTGCATTAGTTGTTAGTCCTGAAGAGTTGAAGAATGTTTGCAGACCTCTGAGCATCAGCATAATAGATTGATATTCTCCTTTGCAGAACATTAGTACATCATCTGCGAAGCATAGGTGATTTAGTTGTAAACTTCTGCACTTTGTATGGTATCCAAATCCTTCCTGTTGGTTCACTAACTTCATGATTCTTGTAAAATACTCCATGTATATGATAAACAATAAAGGGGAGATGGGATCCCCTTGTCTCAATCCTCTCTTCCCTCTTATGTTTCCATGTAGCCGTCCATTGATTGCCACAGTATATTGGGTAGTTGTAATACATTCCATTATCCACCCTATGAATTTTGTAGGAAAGTTTAGAGCATGTAGCATTTCCTCTACAAATTCCCACTCAATGGAGTCATAAGCCTTCTTCAAATCTATTTTGATCAAGCAACTTTTTGTAGCAGCTTTCCTGTTATACAATCTGACAAGGTCTTGGCATATCAAGATGTTCTGCATAATTGTTCGACCAACTACAAAGGTACTTTGATTCTTAGAGACAATGCTTGGCAGGATGGTTTTGAGCCTATTGCATAGCATCTTTGAGATGATTTTATACACTGTATTGCAACAGGCTATTGGCCTGTAATCCCCAACAGCTTCAGTGGTTACTTTTTGGAATCACTGTAATAACCGTGTTATTTAGTGCCTTTAGCATCTTTCCTGACTTGAAGAACTCAAATACTCCCTCCTTGAGATCTGTCTTTATGATATCCCAGCTATCTTTAAAGAATTTGCTGCCATAGCCATCAGGTCCTGGGGCTTTTTCTCCATCAATTTGCCAAAGTGCCTGTTTAAGCTCCTTTTCAGTAAATTCTTCATTTAGCTATTCCTTTGTTCAACTGTCACTACTGGACCTCTTCTCACCAAATTGCTGCATACATGATGTCTATCATTCTTCTTTGTCCCCAGGAGTCCATTGTAGAACTCCACAAAAGCCCTTGCTATTCCCCCCCATAGAAGTGACCATATTGCCACTAGAATCTTTTATTGAAAAGATTTTGTTAGCATTCCTTCTAGCCTTCATGTAACTGTGAAAATATCTGGTGTTCTGATCACCTTGCTTCAGCCATAGCACTTTGCTTTTTTGTCTCAGGAACTGATCTGCTGCTTGCTTTGCTCTTCTATATTTGCTTCCCAACTCCTGTTCCTTTGTTGTTAGATGCTGATTAGAGGGGTTCATTTGGATCTGTCTTTGACAATTTTCTAATTCTTCTTTAGCCTGTTCTGCTTGCAATTCAATATCACTGAACTTTTTCTTGTTCAATTGCTGGAGTACTTTCTTGGGCCTGTTCAACTTTCCCACTAGTTGATACATTTTTGTTCCTTTTATTCCATCCTTCCAGCTATCTTCCACTTTTTGTTTGAATTCCGAATCCATACTCCACATATTGAAGTATTTGAATGTTCTGTTGTTNATTGCATGACTATGGTCCAACAATCCTTCTGTCATGTAGTGTACCATTGAAGCTGGTAGTTGTGTCATCCACTCCATGTTCACCAACACTCTATCTATTCTGCTCATTACTCTCTCAGCTCCACTTTGCTTATTGTTCCAAGTGTAGAAAGCCCCTGTTGATTTCAGCTCTTCAAGACTGCATGTATCTACACATTCTTTAAAGTCTCTGATTTCAGCCATTGTCACTGGACTCCCTATTCTGTCTTCTTTGTTCAGGACACTGTTGATGTCCCCCATCACAGCCCATGGGCCTTGAGTATTATTGTATATATCCACTATATCCTTCCATAAGTTCCTCTTAGGACCATATCATTATATGCATAGACCATAGTAATATATAGCCTGTTGCCTGTACCTTTATGCCTTACTCCACTATGTATTAGCTGATCTGTTGTTCTCAGAATATCAACCTCATATATCATAGGTTTCCACACCAACCATATTCTACCCCTTGGGTGCTTTGCTAAGTTAGTTGTAAACGACCATCCTTCACAAAGATTAAGAGAAGCACTATGTGCTTTGGCTCTCTTAATCTTGGTTTCCAGGAGCCTAAAAAAGCCAGTCCCCACTATTATGCAGAAACAAATGAATGTCTTTCTGTTTATCTGGTTTGTTAAGGCCCTGACATTCCAAAATCCTATCTTATCCATTTGGTAAGGGGTTCCCCCCTCCCCTCCCTTGTTCTGGGCCACCCTTTGCTTGTTCACCCTCTTGAATATTAGCAATGGTTGCCTTCTGATTCTCTACTACTTTATCTAGAGCTGCAAATGCATTACTGGTAGGGATTGCTTTGTTCTGCATATTTTGTAGCTGGCCTCTTGCATTCATTTCTTTTCTTGTTTCTCTTGTTCTGCTTTCCCTTTGTTCTGCCACCTTCTTTAGATGTCCCCTCCTGTTGTTCCTTCCCTATTTGCTGCTCCTTTTCAATTTGTATTACGCTCCCTTCTGTTCCCTTTGCTTCTTGTTTCTCCTTTTCAATCTGCTTACCTTTCAGTTCTGCCTCTTCTTTGTGTAATTTCCTACATTCTTGTAATTCATGTCCAAAATTTTTACACTTTGGACACAATGTAGGTTTCCATTCATAATATACTTCTTGCCTTACTATTTTCCCCACACTCATTCTCAAATAAGACTTATGTTGGGTAAGTTTGGTTAAATTGACACTTCACCAATACCCTAGCATAGGCAAGTCTTTCCTTATTTAGTTGTTGCTCTATCCGCTTTTAGTGGTTTAACCTATCAATCTCTAATATTTTGGTTAGAGCATTCTTCCCCAATACTTGATATCCAGTCCCTTGAGTCTAATCCATACCGGAATTCTGTCAACTTTCTCTTTATTTACATCTATATCAGGTTCCCATGGTTTCACAACTACAGGCTTTTTGTCGAACATCTGGACTCCTTCCTCAAATAACTTTTGCTTCTGCTAGTCATTGTATGAAATCGTACCAAGAAACACTCCTCTATTGACTTGTGGCATCTTGTCAATACCAAGCCCTCCCAGATTCGACGAAATATCCATCAATTACAGCCAGCGGAGGATTGGACCCCAATACATAGCATATTACTGCTGATTTTCCAGAATACAATTTCACTCCTTGATGTCCTTCCATTGTGTATTTTACTATTTTCCTCCCGATGTTCGCCTCACAGTTGAGATCTAGGCCTTCCACTTCTGGTGCTGTTCCCACAATTTTGCTCCATGAACTTATTTTCGTGCTTTGTTACTCTTTACTCGTCTCATTGCTTTTCGTCTGTTCTTCTTCCACCTTATCCGCCCATGAACCCCCTGATTTCTCAACCATTTGTGGAGTTTTCAACGGTACTAAAGGAGTCTTCATTGAAGCAATTGGAGTCTTCATTGAATTCCTTGTGACCGTCTCAGATCCTTGGCTTAGAGCTAATGGCACAATCCCTTGAATCGCGTTGATGTTTCTCGTTTTCTTCGCATCTGTGGATTGTGGAATTCCAAAATTCCTCAGTTGATTACTTGTATTTGCTACCTGTCGTTGTTGCCCTCCCCCTTCAGTCTTCTTTTTTCTCGCCATATTCAGTGTTACCTGAGAGAGAAAGTCATTCTAGAGAGAGAGTCAAGTAATAAAAAAATTTAGGCGTAATTTATAGGAAGAAAAATCTAGGGTTTCATGAGCGGGAACTGAAGGAGTCGTTTGAAATCTGACCCGTCACATGATCTCCTTTGCTCAGCAAATCTAATCTTATGAACATTTTTCTTGGCTCTTTGTGGGATTCTTTGCTTGACCGAATCTTGTAGCAGAGAGGTGAGATAAGAAAAGTCATGACGTTTTAGAGATATCAAAATATCTTACTCGAAATTGGATGAGCAAGTTCTGTCATGGCTGATGGTGTGATGTAACTTTCACCAAAAGAGGAATGAGGAGGCAGGCGACTATTAGGGGTGTTGGATTAGAGTTTATAAGTTTGAAATAACTGATAAGAGATGGTTAAGAGGGCTTCAATTTTTGGGCTTCTTTGCTTGTGCTTACGGGAATTGGGCAATAATTGATTGGGTTGGTTTAAGCTATTTAAGAGTGGGCAAATGAAAGAGAATTGGTGGTAGGCTTTTTCCTTTTTTATATTGATTTTTTTGGGCTTCTTTGTATTAATGACTTGGACTAAAATTTAACACTTTAAACATATAAAAATCTAATATTTATATATTTGATAATATTAATATAGCTTTGTTTTAAGCAATATTATTGAAAGTCAAGAACTACATAAAATAATTTGTCCAAGGTATTAAAGATCGAGAAACATAAAGAAATTAATTGAAGGAAAAGTATGACAAAATTGGGTATCAATAATGAGCAAATGGGATGTTGTAACCTGCCAAATATTCTTACTATGTCAAGTTAACCTAGAAAGCCATCAACACATGTTCTTTAAATGTATATACTCAGCAAATGTGTAGCAGAAGCTTCTTTCATGGCAAGGAATAACAAGGCAAGCATAGAGATGGGACGAGGAAGTCACTTGGACCATTACATATGCAAATGGGAGACACACTCAACCAGGACTACCCTAGCAGGTGCTGTATATCATATTTGGTTAGAAAGAAATTATAGAGCATTCCAACAGAAGCAGAGAACTAGTGCAGATATTACTAGAATGATAATTCAGGAGGTACATTGTAAAGGTGGTATGAAGCCAAGACTGTCTAGAATACTGAATAGATTAAATTTCTACCCCTAGCCTAAGTCATGTAATCAGGGAAGAGAGGTGGTGAGATGAGATACTTGAAGCTTGGGGCCATTTGTCCAACTTCAGAATTTTGCGATTATACGTGTAAATAGTTACTTTGGTAAATAATAAAATTTAATTACCAAAAAAATGAATTGATTGCTGCAATTGTTCTTTTCTCCTATAATCTATTTTGGTTTAATAAATGATATAAGATGAGCTCATATTCCTGTCAAACGATGCATTTTGCCAAATTTAGAGGGATAAAGATTTCTCGGAGAGTAGGGCCTTATAGATTTTTTATTTCTAAGTATTTTCTAAAATTCTTGTAATAAGCTGAAATTGTGTTCTATGTTGATTATATATTTTTCCCGTTTCAACAATTACAAAAAAAGTTAAAGAGGATGATGTATGTGATGAGGTCGTTACTCGTTACTTATATATTCCTTAGCTTTTCCATTGAAAGAATTAGCCTAACTTTCATGACAAGATATGTTATTAGGAATTAATCTTGAAGTTTGGAGTAATGAGTACATTGTTCAAGTGATTAGCCAACTAAGGAAAAACGACTAGCCAACTAAATTTCCAACAAATCCTATTATTCTCAAGGCCAAATCTCAGTATTAATTCAAACAAGGTAATGCAAGTACATTAAAATATTATTTTATGTAAATAAATGATTGGGAGTAGTTAGAACCCTACCAAATTCTATCCAGGCTATAAACTTTCCACCAATAATGCCCAAATAACAAACAAAGAAAAATGAATATAGTTTAGGATGGCTTATTTAACCCATGCATAATCTTAAACTAGCTAGAAGCCAACGAGTGGAATAATCCATAATTAATTAATCTCATTATTAGCATAGTTCGACCGGGCAGGTTCCATAATGAAATCACAATTAAACAATTAATTTACATTGAACAGTCTTCAATCACAACAATTGTATCAATATAGTTATAAAATCAAATGGACCTGCCACACTTGAAAAATGTACGCATTATCTTAATTTTGCCAAGAGCAGAAATTATCTGCTAGAAAATAGATATTTTAATTTCCTCATTTCAGAAACCAAATTAAATGAGGTACTAAAGATCATGTTAGGCAATACTCCTCAAAGTTTATTATTCCACACCCTTAGGATGGCCATAAATCAAATGGACAAATCATATGACCATCTGGTGGATTACTTGTGGTTTTATGATCTCCACTGTTTCTTGAGCCGAAGGTCTATCGGAAATAACCCCTCTATCTTTATAAAGTAGGGATAAGATTTACGTATACACTACCCTCCCCAGGCTCTATTTACATGGAAATACACTAAATTTTTTTTTGTTGTTGTTGTTGTTGTTGTTGTGAGCACGTGATTTTTGCCACGTTTAAACTACTCCTACAAAATTTCTTAGAATTAGGATTTTTCTTTATTATTTCGATTTTTAGGAATTAATTGTATAATTTTCGTGTTTATTTGCATTTTTTATGTGTGCATTTTTAATATTAGCATAATTCATCTAAAAAATACAAAAATACGCATTGCATTGTCATTTAGGACTTAATTTTACATTTTTAGATTAATTAGTAATTAGGATTTTACAAAAATACAAAAATCAAAAATTGATGTGTTGCTTGGTTTTAAATTTTAGTTTTGAATTTTATTAGTTTTCTTTAAATTGGTATTTTACTAATAGTTTTGATTATTAATTCTAGCTTAATATAATTAGGTAGATTAGCTTAATCTTTTAGGTTTAATTTTAGTTCTATTATTAAAAAAAAAAAAAAAAAGGGATTAAAAGAAATTGGAAAATTGAAAAGAAAAGGAAATTAAATAGGGTCTTTTGTCTCAGATTTTTGGACCTTGTCCAATCTCTAAAAAGCCAAGCCCAAACCCCTCAGTTCATCTAAACTCTACCCAGGCCCAATTTTATCACCCAGTCCGGTCCAACCCAACCCCTGATCCGGTCCAGAGACGCCCAAAACGACGTCGTTTTGGCGTCAATGGATCATGACCGTCTATCCCCTCAAATCTAACGGCCTGGATTGAATCTTGAATTAAAATAAAAGTGTCCAAATAACTCCCTAACCCTAGAGACCATTCCATCATCCTCGTACCAACCCCTCCCCCTGTAACGCCGGCCGTCACTCCTCCACTTCTCCACCGTCCTCCGTCCTCCGTCCTCCGTCGCCGGCCGGAAATCGCCTCCGTCGGCGGCGATTCTCCGATGAACCCAAAAATTACACCATAGATACTCCTCTACCTCCTCTTTCCATATCCGGATTTAGTTTCCCTCAAATCACAACCAAACTCTTTGAATCTTAAATCAAAGTTCCGGTCAAAAAACGCAAAGGCGCCTAAATCTTCCCAAAATCACACCATGTGTTCCCCTTAAGGTCTTCATTCCGAATCCATAACTACTTTCGTTCGAATCCCTCCACAGGTCCCCGAATTTCAATTCAAAAGATCCGGCCTAAACCCTAATGGTTCCAAATCTCATCCAAACTGGGGTCAAACGACTTCCTCACTTTCCTCATGACAAACCCGTCACCAGAAGCACTCAAACCTCGTCGGAATTGGCCAAATTTTGGGAGTTGACAAAACGGCAGAATCCTAGACTCGAGTCAGTGAGTTTTTTCTTTTCTTCTCTGTTTTCAGTTGTTGTTATTTTTATTGTTTTGTTTTATTCAGAGTTAGTTATTTTGTGATGAATTAGAATTTCAGTTAAGAGTCATGATGTTCCTTTGCCATATAGTTAGTAATTGGCTAGTTTGATTTCAGCAATAGGCATCCATGTTTAGCTATCCTTTGGTAATTTTGATTTCTGTTCGATTATTCGTCATTAGTTGGTTCGATTTGGTTTCGGCTGATTTTAATTGAGTAGTTCATTGCTGTATTTAGGATTTCTATGTTAAACTTCAATTAATCATATTAGTTAGATCAGTTTTTGTTTAAGTCCTGTTTGGTTGTAGTTGATAAGTTTCACATAGGATAAAAGGGTCTGAAAAACTTAGTAATTTCAAATGAGTCCAAGGGCACGTTGGGTAATTAGTAAGGGACAGGAATGCTGTAGAATTAGTTAGAATTTCCTAGATCTTTCTAGAATAAGGCTTAGTTCAGATTTTAGTAAACTTAGGATAGTAACTTGAGGCACAAGTTAGAAAATAAAGGCCTGAATGAATGAAAACTGAAAATAAAGAGGGACCAAAAGGAAAACAGAAATTTTGAAAGATGCCCCTCATTTTGCCTATAAAATGGCATTCCCATGCCTTGAAACATAAGTTTTGAACACCTGAAAATTCCCTGAAGAGTGTTCAACAAGTTTCCAATCTGAAATTCAAATTTCAAAACTCCAAATCTTCAAAAAAAAAAAAAAAACAAGAGTGTTACCTTGAAATTTTGAGTTTAATTGCAAGTTAACTGTTCGTTCTAGATTTCCAGGTGTTCTGGGGGTCAATTTAGAGATATTTTTGGTAATTAGTCAAGCTATTCCTGGGTAATCAACCGGTAGAAATAACTCTGGATGTGATTTCGAATTTGCTGGTTTCTGTTTAGGCTATTGTGATCATTTTGCTGGTGCTGCTTCTTCTTCTTTCACTTTTGGTATTCTGAGGCTGTGCTGGATCTGAGTTTTTGTCGTTGTCTACTGCTGCTGATTATCTTCCTCTTTTCTATTTCCTTATATTCCAGGTACACACTCGTATCAGCCCTGATGTAGCTTTGACTTGAAAGATGAAATGAAAAGTGTTCATGCCTTAGCTTCCATCTCTGCGTTCATTTAGTTTCCCCCCTGTATTTGTAGTTAAAATAGGTGCTAGTTGATGTGAATTTGATTCATATAGCTTAGCTTCGATTTATATTAGTTTAAATATTGGACTGCTGGACTGTATGAACTTTGTTTTATCAGATCCGTATGGTCGTGATCTTAGTTCTAGCATGATTAATGTTAGTTATTCACTGTATAGGTCAAAACGTGAAGTTTAGGACAATTATGGCACAGCTTGGCTTGCTTAAGTTGTTGTTAATTTTCAGATTCAGAATTTTAAGGGTGATTCCACATGTATTGACAATTTAACCGTGTTGTTGGACCTCCGTTTGAACAACTTCAGAACTACATTTGCATTTAATAGCATTGACTCAGTAACAGGAAGTAGGTGACTAGTTAAATTCGAAATCAGAAATTAAACCAAGTTTGTCTACTTAATTATCTTGAGTTATAGAATTTAAATGAGTTTTAACTGGATTCTTCCCCTTTTGTCATACCGGACCCAATCGTAAAGCCCAGATAATTACAATCAGCCTCATAATTGAAATTGGTACACCAACACGCCTTGGGCCTAGTTCCTTCAACCATAGGCCCAATCGTACAATCAGTATGAGGAGTCCAATCTATTTTCAATTTGGGCGCTTTGAACAGGCCCATGATCTGATAGACCCTCACCAAGGCTTATTGAATTTCATCATTTGGAATTGGTTTCAAGGCCCTAAGTGCTTAATTCATAGTTTGACATAATTTTGAGTTTGGGGTTCCCAAGTTAGGTAGCACATTTGAATTAAGAGGTTTTCCTCTTGTTTAGGTGTGGACTTGAGTTTGAGGGCCCGGATCCCTTAACTAATTAATTAGACCTTTTTGGAGATAAAAAAAAAATAGAAAAATCATAGTTACTTTAGGACATGCCTTTAAAAATAAAAGTGGGACGAGACTCGCCAAATAAAAATGCATAAATTGCGGGGCCCTCATTAAATGCTTTATTAAAAATATTTTAGAAATTCGGGACATGCCATTTAACGAATTTTCATGGCTTCCCGCAAAGTTAATAAGACGCTAGCCACTTTAGGCGCGCTTTTAATAATTTTACCTTCTTAAATACGGGTGTGCATTTCATGCGACCCAAATCCAAATCCCAAAACGTTGAATAAGAGGTGTCGAGGATCCGGGTGCATTTCATGTGACGTGATCCAAAAACACGCTCTTAAATGGCGTTCACTTTCATAAAAAACTAATTAAAAGCGGTTAACACAATTTTTAAAATTGCACCATAGGGCGACATGTATAAAAATCAGATTTTAGCCATTTATAATAATTTAAGCGACCGTGCTAGAACCACGGGATCCGGGGGTGCCTAACACCTTCCCTCGGGTCAACATAATTCCTTATTCAGAATTTCTGGTTCGCAGACTCCAATTGGGAAGTCGAAATTTTCCTCGATTTGGGATTCAAATTAAACCGGTGACTTGGGACACCAAAAGCCAATCCTATCCCAAGTGGCGACTCTAAAAATAAATAAATAATCCCATTTCGAATAATGTCACTTTAAATGGAAAAACTCCCTATACATTTATCCTCCGGGGTAGGTGTGTAAAAAAAGAGGTGTGACAGTTGTTATTGTTGTTTCCCCTTGATTAAGGACTTCAGTTTTTCTTCCTTTTTCAGTTTCATTACAGTTCTTCATTTTCAGAATGTCTACCCCAGAGTTTGATCATAACTTAACAATTAACTCTGTGAATCACTACTCTTTGTGGATTATATTTACAGAGACTATAAGCAACAATGATGTCACTGAGCAAAAGAATGAAAGGAAAAAAAGAAATGCACCATTTAAGTGGGACTTGGAATACAATTTGAAGATTTAACCTAAATAGCCGCTTATCCAATTGCTTAAACTAAAAATAGTCAAACAGATGTATATATAATTCATATATAATATGTGTATAACCATGAATAATCAATGTATAATTTATGTATATTGACTAGAAAAAGTAAATAGAAAATTTGCCGGCTATTTGCCATGTAAAGATCCCATAATTTTGACTCTTTTGGAATTTTCACTATTGCATTCTGTCCACATATTACATATACTCTATATAAAGAAAAGAAAAAAGGGAATACCCCATGATTTAATAACTTTGATTAGACTTTAGATATTAATTAATTACAATGACATAACATTTAAGTCACTTTGTCATTCTATGCACCATTATGTTTTTAATACTATCAGGTTCATATTATCTCCCTTAGGTATCTGCTTAGTCATTCTACACATCATTATTTTGTCTAAACTATCTTTTATCTCTCCTTTAGATATTTCAGTTAAGTAACACTCCACTAATTGAAGCAGTAATGATTGATTTGAATTATTTTAAACTAAATTGATAGTTTGTCAAAATGACTAATACTTGGGATAGGAGGGAGTATCGATATACAAAATCATTCTTGTTTTCTTTTTCTCTTTTTGTTGCTTTTGCTTGGAGGCTGTTGAGAGGAAGGTTGACCAATTTGTACATTATATTAATATACTGCATTACCTGAAGGTACGGCCGTGCATACTTTGGTAAATATCAATATATCGTATCGAAATCGAAAATTTTGGTATTTGGTATACGATATTTTGGTATTTGATCTGGTATTTGGTTTAAGTTTTTCTTTATAAAAAAAATTGGTATCTGGTATGGGATTCGATATTTAAAAATAAAATATCGAAATACGATACCGCACTGAAATATATACTAAGTTACACAATATTCGTATGATTGATTAAACATAAATATTAAAGTTATAAAAAAATTTTCCTGTTATCTTATAGTTTTCTTTAACCTTTACCACATTTTCCCCTATTATATTTGCCTTTTCCCCTTTTATTTGGTTACCTACTTACGTTTCAACCTTTCTCCCCTCTAGGTTTAACATTTTTGGTTTTCATAATTTTTTTACTATATTATAATATTTTTATTTTTGTATTTCTGAATTCCTTATTTAAGGATATCACAGTCTATGATTTTATGCGTTAGTTAATATTCGAGTCAATCAAATCGAATTTACCAAATTAAATAAGCCGTAATTGAAAAGAGAAAAATGGAACTATACAAAATTTAATTAGAGATGATATTGATATAATATCTTAAAAGACAAGCATCCACTAAGATTGACAACATTCATTACAGTCAAGCCGCAGGACCAATAGAAGTATGACGCGTAGAATCATGCGTGCCTTTAATTTTGAAGACAGCACAGCAGAAAATTAGTTTGCTTGGTGCTTTTCCTGTTTCCACGTAGAACAGGTCCACGGCAACTCGGCAAGGGTCTTATATATAATTTACATGCATTACAGATACGTGACAAGCCTCAGCTTTACCAATCATAAATTGTCAATACCTTCTTAATAATAATTAATGTTAAAGATAAGAAGTAGTTGGGGGACAGAAAAAAAGGATAAAGAAAAGAATAGATACAGTAACGTGAACAGAGATGTTCAATGCTAAAATGAACTATTTGTCTTTTGGACAGTACCTTTTTGGCATAAAATTTTGCCGAAGAAAGCAACGACATAAATGTTTTCCATTCTCCCTAGCGCTTAGCCTAGAGGAGGAAGTAAAACATTAAATTTTAAAAACAAAAAATGGAAGAAAAATAAAGGAGAAGGCTAAAAATGAATATTCATATAACACATAGTTGAGGATGATTATTGTACTCTTCTAATTCTGAAGCAAGTCGAAAGAATAGCAAATTTTCTTGAACGTGGGCAAGTTGTCTTGGAACAAAGGAATGAAAACGTCAATACTTCCGTCTCCGATGAACGACGGGAGAAGAAACATCATGCCTTCTGTTGGGAAATAAGAAGGCATGAACATGTACGGACAACCAGTTCCAAAGTCTAGGTCGTAAAATGGAAACCTTAACCAACTGTCAACTTCTAAATTAGGGCATAATATGTGCTTGTTCATGTCTGCTGTAGGGATAAGATCTTCGTCTTCCTTCACTTTGTGATTAGCAAAGTCAATGAATGATCTGAAATAATTGTTGTTTACCTTTATAACCGCGTCATGAATAAGCTTTGTTGCATAGGGTAGAGGCTCTCTCAAAAGGTCCTTCACTTTTGCAGTTGGAAATGCCCAAAGGACTAAGTTTCCAAAATACTCATTAGGTACTCTAGGGTTTAGTCTCATTCGACCATTGACAGAGATTCTTATATGAGTGGTCTCAAATCCACTTAGACCACGAGCTTTAGTTATGGCTCTCCACAAATGAGCAACAAGGCTTTCGAATGTACTATAAGGTTTATTGTTGCCATTTATGGAAGAAGCCTTAGCCTTGAGTTTGGCAAGAAACTCTATTGTGAAATGGACTTTGTGCACCACTATATCTTCCGTTGCATGGTGAGTTTCATTGAGCGAATTCTCCTTTTTAACAAACTTTGACATAAACTCTGCACCCTTATGCTCGTGCTCAACGAGAGGAGGGTTTCGAGGGTTGAAAATTGTACGATCATGCAAAGGAAGTGGATTGACGTCAAGCCCTCGACAGGCTTGACCCCATGCAACTAAGAAGTTGCTGGTGGAATGGCCATCCGCCACCGTATGGTGCGCGGTGAAGCCAACCACCAAGGAGCCACAAGTGAATCTTGTGACTTGAACTTGAACTAATTCCACCACATTATTCAAACTAGGATGTAGTTTGAGCAACGAAGCTGAAGGTTTAAACGGCATTACTTTATCAAGGGTGCTATCTGATGATGCCTCGACGAATTTAACGCCTTCATCATTGAGTAAAATCACTGGATTTCCATGTTCGTCTTTTCCTAATCTACCTGCCCATTCTCGGTAAACTGCTAGGGCCTTTTGAAGTCCTAATTTAATGGCGGCATTTGGTGGGGTAGGAGGGCGATAGGCATAGATGACAGCAATTTGGGCTTCGTAGGTGACCTTATCAAAGACACTAAGGGGAATGTAGCTTTTAGTAGAAGGAGGGATGTCTTCATAGAAAGGCTTAATGATTCTTGAACTTTCTACTTTGACCTTCATGATTTTTCAATTCTTTGATTTGGCAAAGTGGAAAGAAAAGAGAAGAGATATCTAGAAGAGGAGAATGGAGGTTGTTTAGCTCGAGTTATGGTAAAGACATAGCTTAGGTTTTTATAAGTATCATGTACAGTCTTACAATATAATTGGCTAGTAAGACATGTTTGTCTTATTGAGAGAAAAATATTAATATTATCTTTTGGCATAATGGAGGTTGTTTAGCTCTTGAAGATGCTTCGTATCCAACTTTAATATTATCTTTTTTAAATTTAAAATTTCTGATTAGGGGGTTGACTTTAATCAAATTGGTATTAATCTGTAGTTGAACTACGTACGTACATAACTGCATGCTGTGATAGTACTATACCAACAACCTTCTTGTTAATTGTGCAATTCATTGACATCTTCACAATTTTAAATCACAATGAATTTGGACGTATTTTGATCCATCTTTTCCTGTTTTACTTTCTCAAAAAATCAGGTCTTCTTTATTCTTCTTTTCAAAATGAAATATATTTAGGATAAAAAGTTTAGATATATCTATAAAGTTTGATTTACAAGGCATTAAGTGGACATCTTAAAAATATTACCGTGTGCTGATCATGGGTATTAATGTTGGTATTACTGTATTCAAAATCAGAAAATTATAGAAGCAAAGAAACGTTAGTTCAATAAACAAAATCGTAAAATAATTCTGAGCCCACTGAATGCACAGTGTGTCCTTAAGGAATTTAATCCCCTCACTGTTGCCCAAGGTATACGGATTAATTCCTCCCAGGATAGAACGGAATAACTATTCTGTGATAGCGGCACTTCAAATCACAGAACTTCAGCGAACTCAACAAACAGAGCAAATCACACATGACACTTATGTTTATTTAGAAAATAATACAACAATGTAGAAAAGAGAAAGAAGATTTCAGATTTTCCATGTCTTAAATAATGAGGCCAATCCTCTAAATTTATAGACAATGAAAGGGTGAGATGAAGAGGTGCAATCCAAGAGGTGCCTCTTCCATTTCCCATTCACACCCCTTAATAAAAATGCAACAATCCCCCACATGAATGGGGAATGGACATTTGTAAAAAACATGCATGAAAATACTATGTGATTCGCAAGTAAGGATTAATCGCATTTGGATAAGTAGGTTTCTCTTTGAACTTTCCGTAGTGACTATGTCGGATATACTCGGTCAATCGGTAAATTTGATATCTTTGAACCGTCGAGCTTTGGTGTATACCTAGACAACCATAAGTCACACAATCAATCCTTAACCGTCTTTGGTTCTTACGGTTGTGTTCATTTCAGCCATGAACACCGCATGGTTTCATGAGTGCTTAGAGAATGGGCCTTTACTTTCATTCCCCTTAAAGCGGCTTACACTTCACACTCACATAGGTGATTTCTAAACGTGTAATCCTATAGACACACTATCTGATCATATCCTGCGAGACTTAGCAAATCATTAAAAAGCTTTAAGCTTTATTGACTCATCAAAAAGCCTTAATGCTTTACCTTGATTTCTGAAAATTGTCTTCATCACGAGAATGGGTTGAGTTATTTGACAATGTTGAACCGTCATTCATAACTTTGTTTGATCTCTTTGAACCTAGCTCTTGGGATCTCCAGTCTGCTAGGTAGAGTTACCGCCATGATGACTTGTCCTAGGCCTTTGCCCCATTCCCTTCGATGATCTTTCAACTGCCTCTCTAGATAGACCTTTTGTAAGTGGATCCGACATGTTATCTCTTGACTTTACGTAGTCAACCGTGATAACACCACTAGAGAGTAGTTGTCTAACGGTATTATGTCTCCGTCGAATGTGACAAGATTTTACGTTATACATAATGCTCCTTGCCCTGTCTATTACCGTTTGACTATCACAATGTATACATATGCAAAAAGGAAACATGCTGCATTACAGGAACAGAAGCATGGCCTAATCTCTCATGCCACAAGTAAGCTGTTTCAGCACTTGAAGCTCTTACATCCACATCTGCTGCTAAAAGTCTGATTCCTCTTCCTTTCAGTATGTACAAACCTTTATGCTCTTTACCAATCGCCTTCACCCTGCCATTGTAAAGGTCCTGAAACACACATAGTGTGGGCAGAAGTGTGGCAGCACATTTTAGATCTCTAGTTAGCTTGGACACTGACATTAGATTAAACATAAAGTCAGGAACATGTAGTACATTCTCTAGCTTATCAACATCTGACAAATATGAACTCCCCACATGTTCAATTTTTGTAGTGACACCATTTGGCAATGTCACTTTATCTTGTGTGTTGTCATCTACTCTTCTTACATCATTCATTAAATCTAAGGTAGATGAAATGTGATGTGTTGCTCCTGAGTTTACAATCCAATCATCATTCCTTTTGTTTGAGATATGCACACTAGAAGATAAGAGAGATTATACCTGCAACTGTTGCTTAATTCTATGCCTTCATGTCACTTGGTGGTGAGTCTCTCAACAAATCTAGAATCTGTTGATACTGTGCTTCTGTAAAGAAGTGGTCTCCTCCTCTAGCTTGTGATGTGCCTGATGTTCCTTGTGAACTCTGAGCCATATTTCCTTCTTCATGATTCACAGAACCTTCCACATGATTTGCAGTTGTTAGAATCCCCTTAGGTTGGAATGCTTACCTCCTTCTGAAATCTTCAGGGTATCCTACTATTTTATAATAATTTTCCTTTATGTGTCCTCTTATATGACAATGTTCACATTGCAGATATTGTTTCCTTCCACGAAATCCTTGACCTCTACCTGCTTGCATGATTAAGGGATCTGACTTGTGACCTAGAACTCCACATTGCTGACTCTCATCTTGTGTTATGAGTGCATATGCCTGATTAAGTGTGGGTTCAGTTGTCTTCATTAAAATTTGTCTACGAGCTTGATCATATGTATCATTTAATCCATCCAAGAATTGCATAAGTCTTTGTTGCTGTAAATGAGTCATGTGTTCTTTAGATTTTGGACAACCACAGTCCGCATATGGCACCAAAACATCATACTCAGCCCACAGATCCTTCAATTTGGTAAAATATACAGCTACAGAATCTGCTCCTTGAGATAGCCTCGAAATCGATCTGTGTAACTGAAAAATACGAACTCGATTTACTTTATCAAATCGTTCCTGTAGATCTTCCCATACTGCATGTGCATCTGATGCATAGATGATACCACTAAGCAAATCTTTCGAAACAGAGTTCATAATCCAGCTGTGCACTATCGCATTGCAAGTCTCCCATTCCTCATGGAGATTTTTCTCGAATGACTCCTTTGCACAAGCTCCTGTTACAAACCCTAACTTCCGCTTGGCCTTGAGAGCAAGGCGCATCGATCTACTCCACAATCCATAGTTCTCCGATCCTGTGAGCTGAATTAGAATTAGAACCAATCCAGGCGTGTCTGATGTTTGGAGGAAAAGTGGATGAGTGTGGTCGATTTTCACTGGTGTCTCTGTCGCCATTGACGCTCATGCAGAGTACCAAAAAAAAACTAGAAATTGTTTCAAATCAGGAAATGAGAAGGTAAATTGGATCAAGCTGTCGATTAGTTGGTGTAATTTCACAATCTCACGGATCAGTCTCTATGGCTCTGATACCATGTCTAAAACTGCCATTAGAGAGCTCTGCAACGTGAGGAAGAAGAAGAAGGAATTGGGAAATTTCCAATTGCTTTCACTGTGCTAACAGAATTAGTTATATACAACTAATTGAGAAGAACAAAATAATAAAAGACCCCCTAACTCCTAGTAATTACATTTAGGTCCCAATAATAACTAACTCCTAATCTAACCCTCTAATCCTCTAACTTCCAATACATTTCATACACGAAATCGCTGAAATGACTTCATATACTAGTTCTTTACCTTATCAAACTTGTTGAGAAGATTACTAAGATCTGAGATGAAATATCTTGACAAAGTTAAAATGTTCAAACTTAATTAGAATTGTTTTTATATCATAGGTGTTGGCAAATTGAATTCTCGTGGCCAAAGCCTGAGAATACACATTCCCGGCCGCTTTCAGTTAGTGTTCATTGCTGAGTGATCGCTCGCTATCTGGCTGGAAAAGATGGTCCGGAAGCTTCCTCTCTCAAGACTAATTACTATTCTTTGCATCTGTGTCAAACAAATACTCAGAAAAACTATATTTTTTGTTAATATTTTTGAAAATTTATCTTTTATTACTTTATCCAGTTAAAGAATAACTTGGTGTAGCTAACACTCTGTTTGGATCATTGTTTTCCATCGTTTTATAATGTATTGTATCGTATCGTATCGTTTTATAAATATAATGTTTGGATATATTGTATTGTTTGCTATTGTTAAATAATACTTTGTTGTTTGGTTGGACTGTATCGTACTGTACTATAACTGATAAGTTGACTAAAATACCCTCAATTGTTTAAATATTTAATTTATTAAAATTATGCACAAAAATAATTTTAAAAACAAAACAGAAAAAGGCAAAACACCTGAAGAAAGCAGAACAAAGGAGCGAGACAGAAGAAGGCAAAACGAAGGAGCACATCTAATTAGGATTGAGTTAAAAGCAAATTAGGAGAAAAAATAAAACAGAAGGCGGCAAAACATCTTTAACATCGGTGGCAGAAGTTCTTGAAAAAAATAAATTAGGTTATACGTTGGAGATTTGGAGTTAAAATAGAAAAAAAAAGGTAAAGGGTAAAATAGAGTTGTTGAGTAATAAGTTAGAGCATAATTGAAAAGAAAAATAGGAAACAACCCCACCACACCAAATCGGTTGTTTCAAAAAAGAGGACTTTTCATTGTTCCGGAACAATAATTTAACAATACAATACAACTAATTTTAATGAAACAATCAAAACAAACATTGTTTTGGGATAACAATACAATACGATACAACGGGAACAACCATCCAAACAAGCTGTAAGTCATCGAGATGAACCTTTTATTTTCCAACATTTCCTCCCAATCATGAGCTCTTTTTTTTTTTTTTTTTTTGCCCCTCACTTCTCTTTCGTTTCTAATTCCATTTGATTTTGTCCCGTGTACTGTCAATTCGATCGGTAGTGACTCTAAGAATCGAAATTGCTTCTTGTCAACGTTACTTATAAAAGCAGCTGAATTTAGGTAAAGATTATAGATACCTAACAAAGTAGAAAATGTTGCATTTGGCAACAATTTGTCACTTTTGCTTGGACTTATAGACTTGTGGTGGTTGTGGAAATTCTGCTGCTTTGAATAAGACTTGATTATGTGTGTACTTGTTCGTAATTGTTGGTATCCGTGTTTCAAAAACAATAAACCACAATAAACAAATTGGAAAAACATAAACAATGAAGAATGACAACTGGAGAGATGCATTGAAAGAAACACGAGTCGTACCATATACGAGCAAAATCACCCACGAGAGGAAAAGATATGGTCGCTCAGTCTAAATAGTTACATGAAGAGGTACCGGTGGAATGAATCAAGACAGTAAAAAGAAAAGAACCATGAATCATTAATTAATGAGCATGAATGATCTCAAACGTTACAGAATCCTCATGAACAATTACGATTACCAATTATAACGTCTCATTAATATCATTAATGTTCATAATGATTCGGTCATAAAGGGGGAAAGACGTTGTACTTATAGATTCCTATATAAGAGAAAGGGATATCATTTGTACGGACACGTTTTGACTATTATTGGAGTACAATTACTTTCTTTTACTTACTATTGGCTATTTTTGCTATCTCATATTCTAATTTCCTTTCTTATCACTGAGTAAATATAGAATTTCTTGATTATTAGTAGCTCGAGTACTTCTTAAAGTAAGCTTTGACCAAATAACAGAATTTTTGGTTAAACAAATTGGTTCCTTTATCGGGAAACTGATAATCTTTTCACTTTCCAAATTCTTTTTTCTGTCGAAAAATCATGTCGACCTCTAACGACAACAACCAACAAAATCAGCAAAACCAGTTGAACCAGCAGAATCAACAAGCGGATGGAACTCCAATCCCTTCACCTCGAAACTCTCCTCAACATTCTCGAGAAGGGTCACCTGACAGATCAACATCACATGTGAATGACCAACAAGGGGAAGATCAAGTTGTTGATGATGCATTGAAGCAACTAATTGCAGAACGGGTCAACAATGCTCTTCAAGATTTTGTTAGCGGGTTGCCAACTATACCACCAACTCCACCTCTGACTAACACCGCAACCATAGAAAATCTACGCCGGGACTCGACAATTTGGGCAGTGGAATAACTCCCAGCGAATCTCGCGATGGAAAGTCAGGTATTCCAATTAATTCTCATTTACAAAGTTTAGTACTAACTTTGCAGAAACAGCTCAAGGAGCAGAGCGATCGCATAGAGCAGATACTTGGTGTTCCACCCGTAATCAAAGGGGTGGATATTGATAAATATTCTCAACAACCCTGGAAGCCAAGTGCCGCTCCTTTGCCAATTCCAAAAAAGTTTAAGATGCCCGATATCCCGAAGTATGATGGGACAACCGACCCACGAGATCATGTAACTGCATTTACAACTGGCATGAAAGGCAACGACCTGACCAAGCAAGAGATTGAGTCAGTGCTGGTCAAAAAATTTGGTGAAACACTCACAAAAGGAGCACTAACATGGTATTCTCTTTTACTTCAAAAATTCTATTGATTCTTTTGCTGGGCTTGCAGATTCATTTATAAAAGCACGCTCGTGAGCTCAAAAAGTTGAAAAGAGGATGGAAGATATCTTCAAAATAAAACAAAACGGAGCTACTCAGGGAATTCGTGGATAGATTCCAGCATGAAAGAATGATATTACCACGTGTACCTGATAATTGGGCAGCTATGGCATTTGCAAGTAACCTAAATGAAAAAAGCTCAGAAGCCACGAGGAGACTTAAAGAAAGTTTACGATAATTCCCTGCAACAACTTGGAATGATGTTTACAACAGGTATAGCACGAAGCTGCGGATAGAAGAAGATACTATCACTCAGTAACGGGAAGATGAAAGAGTAAGTTCGAGGCGACCAGAAACTGAAAAAAGGTCCGGTAAGAACAGGTACGAACCTTACATGGGACCAGCAAGAAAGGATTCACGTTCTAAACAGGAGAACCCGGGGTACGGTTCCAGATCAAGGTACAGAGACGCGGGTTCGTCATCCAAGTTTGGAAAGGAGCGAGACACGCGGGATAGAGACAGAAGTACAAAAGCGAAGATTGGTAGCTATAGTTTTAATGTTAGCACATCTGAGTTGGAAGCTGTTTTAAGAAGCACGGGAGATAAGGTGCGATGGCCTAAAGAAATGAGATCGAACCCAAACAGAAGAAGCCCAGATTTCTGGTGCGAGTTTCATAATGATCACGGTCATAAAACGGCAGAGTGCATGTTGTTACAAGGAGAAGTAGAGCAATTGTTAAAACAAGGTTATTTAACCGATTTGTTTAGTGAGAAAGGTAAGCAAGCATATATGAAGAATAGATAGGAGCCACCAAAACCTCTATCACCGAAAAGAACGGTTAATGTGATAAGCGGAGGAGAAGAGATCAACGGTGTAACATATACGGCTGCAAAAAAAGTGTCAAAAATCACAGTTACCCACGGAAAGTGTGTTTGCCAAGTTTTGGAAGAAGACAGTAGAACATCTGATGATGCAGATGCAGATGGCGTGTTGATCCCATACAATGATGCACTGGTAATATCTTTACTTGTACATGATACTAATGTGAAACGAGTTTTGATTGGTTCAGGTAGCTCTGTAAATATCATTCTTTTAAGAGTGATAAATGAGATACAAGCTGATGACAAATTGGTACCCAAAGCACGTACCTTATCTGGATTTGAAAATTCAAGCGTTGTTACCAAAGGGGAGATAGTACTCACCACATTCGCAGAAGGAGTAACCAAAGATACGAAATTTCAAGTAATAGATATGGACATGGCGTACAATATGATCCTCGGCAGACCTTGGATTCAGGAGATGGATGTTGTTCTGTCTACTTTACATCAGGTTATTAAGTTCCCTTAACAATCGGGAATCAGACAAATCTGTAGTGATTAATAGGCTTCTAGAAGTATCAATTCAGTGGCGGGTCCAAGCATAAAAAATGACGTTGCAGACAAAAAATAGCAATTACAGAATTCAGTTGAGGGTTTAAAAGCTCAAACCTCAACTGGAGATGGAAAAACGGATGTAGACTCCAGGCCTGATACTATTTAAGAGCCAGAAGAGAACGAAAACATCAAAACAACAATTGAGGAACTCGAAGCTGTGGTGCTGTTTATACATTGGCCGGATAGAATAGTTTATATCGAAACCAACCTGAGCCCAGAAATGAAATGTAAGTTAATTGAATTTTTAAAAGCTAATGCAGATTTCTTTGCTTGGTCGCATTCAGATATGATAGGTATACCACCGGAGGTGATGACCCATAAGCTGAATGAAGATCCAACGTTCCCACCTGTCAAACAGAAGAAAAGAAAGCAAGGATCCTTCAAAAACCAGGTGATTCGGGATGAGGTACAAAAGCTTTTAAAAATCGGGTCTATCCGAGAGGTAAAATATCCTAATTGGTTCGCTAATACTGTAGTGGTGCCCAAAAAGAATGGAAAATGGCGAGTTTGTGTAGACTATACCGACTTGAATAAAGCTTGCCCTAAAGATTCTTTTTCTTTACCACATATAGATTAACTAATTGATGCTACTGTAGGACATGAATTGTTGAGTTTTTTAGATGCCTACTCAGGTTGTAATCATATAAAAATGGATCCTTTAGATGAGGAAAAAACACCCTTTACTACAAACAGGGGACTTACTATTATAAAGTAATGCCTTTCGGCCTAAAGAATGCTGGAGCTACGTACCAGAGGTTAGTAACGAAGATGTTTCAAGAACATCTGGGAAAAACATGGAAGTCTATATTGATGACATGCTAGTCAAGTCAACACAGGCGGGGGATCACATCCAACATTTGACAGATACATTTCAAATCCTCCGCAAATTTAATATGAAGTTAAATCCTAAAAAGTGTGCATTTGGCGTATCTTCAGGTAAGTTTTTAGGTTTCCTTATTTCTAACCGAGTAAATGAAGTAAATCCAGCACATATTAAAGCCATTGAAGAAATACCGGATATATTCACCAGCAAAAAAGAGGTGCAGAGGTTGACAGGTAGGATAGCAACATTGGGAAGGTTTATTTCTAAATCTTCTGAGAGAAGTTTTAAGTTCTTTTCAGTGTTGAAAACACAAAGCCAATTTGAGTGGACTGAGATGACAACAAGCACTCAAAAATCTAATAACATACTTGTTAAACCAATCGTTGCTGGCTAAACCAAAGGATGGACAAAGGCTACTCATTTATCCCGTTGTGTCGGAAATGGCGGTAAGTGCAGTATTAGTTCGAGAAGATAAAGGTAAACAATCTCCAATTTATTATGTTAGCAAGTGTTTATTGGATGCTTAAACTCGATATCCTCATTTAGAAAAACTTGCTTTAGCACTAATAATGGCATCTAGAAAGTTGAGACCTTATTTTCAATGTCACCCTATCTCTGTAGTCACCGCTTACCCCTTACGAAATACATTGTATAAGCAAGAATTATCAGGTAGATTAGCTAAGTGGGCTATAGAACTAAGTGACTATGATGTCACATATCAACCTAGAACTGCGATAAAATCACAGGTTTTAGTAGATTTCCTGGCAGATTTCAGCCCAGGAATAGTAATAGAAGCAGAAAAGGAACTGAAGGTATCGGGTCTAATCCAGGTAATTAGACCCTATTTACTGATGGCTCCTCAAATGTTAAAAGAGCGGGTTTAGTCATTGTTCTAATCCCACCTTCGGGAGAAACTATAAGGCAAGCCATAAAGTGTCATCCCATTACTAACAATGAAGCATAATATGAAGCTATAATTGCAGGTCTAGAATTGGCACGAGAGCTCGGAATAGAGCAGGTTGTAATCAAGAGTGACTCGCAGCTTGTAGTTAATCAAATGCAGGGGACTTATATAGCTAGAGAGGCGAGGATGCAGCAATATTTGGAAAAGGCACGAGATGTAATCAGACAATTCCAATCATGGAAAATCATGCAAATACCCAGGGAGGAAAATGTTGAAGCAAATGCCCTAGCTAATCTTGCATCCGCTGCAGAAGTGACAAATGAAGAAAATGCTTCCGTAATACATTTGTTTCATTCGGCACTCGATCAAGATAAAAACGAGGATTCAATTATTTAACTTGGGATTGGAGAAACGAGATTGTTGATTTTTTGCAGTACAAGATCGTGCCTGAAGATAAGTAAAAGGATCAGGCACTTCGACGAAAAACTGCCCGTTATTGTTTGGATCGAGGCAACTTATATTGAAAGATGTTTGGTGGACCTTTAGCAAGGTGTCTTGGACCTTCTCAAACAGAGTATATGATGATAGAAGTACATGAGGGACACTGTGGAAATCACGCAGGGGGAAGATCCTTGGTAAAAACTCTAATTAGAGCAGGATATTATTGGCCAAAAATGGAAGAAGATGCAGAAAGCTTTGTGGCCAAATGTGACAAATACCAATGATATGGTAACAATATGCATCGCCCAGCAGAGTGTTTACATCCGATTATTGCACCGTGGCCTTCTATGAAGTGGGGGATGGATATCGTAGGCCCGCTACCCCAAGCCAAAGGAAAGGTACAGTTTTCACTAGTACTAACCGATTATTTTACCAAGTGGGTAGAAGCAGGTGCCTTCAAACAGGTACGGAAAAAAAAAGTCAGGGACTTCATTTGGAGAAACATTATATGTCGGTTTGGGGTACCAAAAGAGATCGTGTGTGATAACGGCCTGCAATTCATAGGCGCGAAAATCACGAAATTCTTTCAGAGTTGGCAGATTAAGAGAATAACTTCGAGACGTTATCATCCTGTGGCTAATGGACAAGATGAATCAACAAACAAGGTTATTATCAATAACTTGAAGAAAAGATTAGAGGAGTCAAAAGGTAAGTGGCCAGTAGTGTTACCAGGAGTCTTATGGGCTTACCGAACAACAACAAAAATAGGAACGAGAGAGACTCCATTCTCACTTGTGTATGGTGCCGAAGCCTTAATTCTAGTTGAAATAGAACCAAGTACGAGGTACATCCAAGCAACCGAAGAATCAAATGAAGAAGAGGTGCGGGTAAATCTTGATTTGCTTGAATAAAGGAGGGAAACAACTCTAATAAGGATGGCAGCGCAGAAGCAAATTATTGAGCGATATTATAATCGGAAAGCTCATCTTAGGTACTTCAAGATTGGGGACTTCGTACTCAAAAAAGTTTTTCAATCATCAAAAGCGGCCAATGCAGGAAAATTGATCCCAAATTGGAAAGGACCTTACAAGATTCGAGGTATTGCTGGAAAGGGTGCATATGAATTGGAAACAATGGACGACAAAGTACTCCCATCAAATTGGAATGTTGTTCATTTGAAGGAGTATTACTTTTGAAAGGGAAAACCCTCGGCCAAGTATCATTTGTGCAAGGTTTAAATTTATTCCTTTTTAATTGTACTAACCATTTTAGATGATAGGCACCAAGATAGCCCAAACCAAATGATGATCTTAGACCTAAAAGACACGTGGGATGCAAAATCATCCCCAGTCTGGGTTACAACCATTCTGATAGAAATAAAAAGGGGTTAAGCAGTCATCATCTAAAATTATACCTTCGAGTCCCGTATGTTTTTCCTTTTCAGGAAATAGACCACATGGAAGGAATAATCAAGTGCTCGAGATTTCATACTTCAGAGCTCTAATACTTGGGAGAGTATATATATATGGAAGGCAAAGAAGACTAGAAAAGTCAGAACTCAAGTCAAGCCCGAGGCAATCTACCCAACAGATCGAAAGTTAAGAGCGAGCAAATCAAGAGCCAAAAAATCAAGCATGATTCAATAACCTATGATGAAGTATACACTCGCAGATATAAATTACAAAATCTTATGAGTATCTAGGTTAAAGGCATTATTTAGTCGTGGGTTGCAAGATATACCCTTGAATTTTGTAAAGTCTGTTATAAAGAAAACAGTTATGAAAGAGTTGTAGATGTTATTCGAATACATGTATATACAGTTTGAAAGTTCAAGAATACAAAACTTCCTCAAGTTACTCTAAGAAACATGTATGTTCATACTTCTTCTTTCGTATGTTTACACCAATATGAAGTTAAGACGTCTTCTTCATTAAGTGTCGTTTATAAAAGGGCCCTCTTTTATAATTCGTGCTTGTTCAAAAAAGTCACGGAGCTTTGAAGCATTTTTAATGCAAAGTTAAATAACCAAGGGTGAAACAAAAACCCAAACATTAAAATAGGCGGAAAATAAAGCCAAAAATCTACATATCAAGCTCTGCAAATATAAGGCAAAAATTTGTCTTCAAACCCCGAAATAAGATAAGGGTAAACCAATAAGGGAGTAGAACAAAAACTCAGAATAAGATATTATAAGAGAGTTAAAAAAAACTCGGAAAATAATATTATATAAATTCGGTTGAAACTAAGTATAAAAACTTAGTTCCAACCTAATCATTTGATTCTAAACCCCAAAACAAACCAGGGGTAAAAATTTCAAACGTCACTAAACCACAAACAGGACCAGGGGTAAAACTATCAAACATTCCACCAATAAAAAAAACATCGAAACAACACTTCAAACTTTTCAAACTTTGACCGTGGGGCAAAATCTGAACCAGTAGGGTGAAGAATGGCATCATCAATAGCAGGAGAAACAACTTGAGCAGAAGAAGGTTGAACAACAGCTTTACCAGGAGTCACTTCATCACCCTTGGGAATGCCAACCTCAGGTGAAGAAAAGCTCTAACCCTGCTGGGTTTTCTAAATAGTTTTTTTAGTCTTTGCAATTTCAGCAGCTAAGTCAAAGCTTTCCCAGCTTGCGTCCATTAAAGTTTTGAGACGTGTGTTCAAGAAAGCCCAACTAACATCAACAGCGGCCTTATCTTCAAGGGCTTCATAATCTTTTTTCCACTGCTCAATCTCACTTCTTAGCTCTTCCTTCTCATTCAATGTAGCATCATAAGAAGCCTCTAAGGGGGCAAGTGACCTCTCTAAAAATTGAACTTTGTTAGAAGATACGCGGAGATCTTTTTGAGTTTGGGTGAGCGTTTGAACAAGCTCCCCGACGTAAACTTCTTTCTAGTTCAGTAGTTCCTTCAGACCTCTAATTTCTTCAGTAGCCTTGGAAAGCTGCTCAGCGAATGAAGACTCGAGAAGGTTTTTATCTTTACCCGCCTGATTGGATGAGGCTTTCTCTGAAGTTCGCGAGTTAAAAAAAAAACTTCAGCTCTAGAGCTGAACTTCAGGCCCGGCTACTAAAATGCTGAAGTTTTGTGTAATTGCATTTGCTACTTCAGCCCCGTGTGCTGAAGTTATGTGAAAAAGCGGGTACACTTGCAATTTTTTTTACAAAGCGGGCACAGGTTAAAATGTGGCACAAAAAGCGAGTATAGAGCAAATGCCCCCAACCCTTCCCCGAATCCTGTGCATAACGGAAGTTTAGTGTATCGGACTACCCTATTATTTATTACACCAGGTACTAAATTGATAGTAGTAATTACATTGGGGTGTTTATTTTCCATCAGTTATGAATTATGACGTAGACTGAGAAGTTTCATGTCAAAATGACACGACTCCACCAGATCGAGGTTGATGGTGCGTGGAAAAATGGTGAGGGGTGGTAGGTGTCACTGTTGATGGGTAGGTAGCAACTTGTCCCGTGTTATAGATGGCATTAATTTCGGCCTACAGTATTCTAGAGTGCGATGTTCTACACATGTCGTTTCCACAATCACTAACATGAAGTAAAAGGACGTGGCAGTATCCAGTGGTTGGAATTAATGATTTATAGAGGAGATCAAATCTTTTGATAGTTGTATGTGAAAATATGCGCGAACCGTAGGACCAAAGTTCCTCCTCGTCACAATGCTTTCTGATGTAGAACGTGTGATAGATGTTTGGAAACTACGGATCATTAGAAATTTTGAATGGAAATAATGATGTCCAATGTGAAGGTAAAATTTAGCAAATTCGTAAGATCTTTTGATCAACGCGAATAAATAGATAGTACGTGCATGCTATGTAGTGTTTGAAACGTGACAAATATGATCGCAGAGTTGTATGGGTCAAAATCTGACCAGACGAGAATTCGCGTGAAAAGGAACAACAAAAAGTCACTTGGGCCAAAGTTGTATCCATACAACGCTATAACGACACGCACCTCAGCCACGGCCGAGGTCGTATATTCAGAATGCTTGAACGGCGAGTTGGATGCTACGGCATTTCAGAGGGTCGACCAGCAATACAGTCGAACGACTTAGGTACTATGGTTAATGAGTGTTGGGTAAAGGAGAATACCTAGTATATAAACTAAGTGAGAAGAAGAAGAAAGAGAGGGTGAAACAAATTCACAGACAGGCATATTTTCTGAGAGGAAGAGGGATCCTGATCTCACTCTCTACCCATGAAGGAGAAATAAGCAAGGAAGCTCGAATCCTCAATACACATCGTTAGTCTCATCATATCAAATATGTAAAGTTCAACCTTGTTAAAGATCGGTGACCCATTTTATCTATGTATTCTTCACTATTATTTAATATTATGAAAATCACCATCCTCTTCTTACATAATGGGATTCAATCACTGTTATAGTTAAATCTTGTATTTGCTTATTCTTATATTCTATCTTAGATCTAGGGTAAATTATCTTTGGCTAGGATTTACCTCAAACCTTCTTATTTAATTAGTTCAATAAAAAGTAATAAATCTTTTTGGTAAAATAATTTGGCGCCGTCTGTGGGGATTTCTAGCCGAAATTTTAGTTTCCTCTAGATCTAAAGCCAGCCAGAGTTTCACTTCCCGGTTGTCGTAGCCTCGCCCTCTCATTATGAACACCAACTTGAGAAAGTTGTAGGCAAGCTTTTGAAATAACCAAACCAACTAGGGTCAGATCTTTGCATGAAATCGAAATTATGTTTGATATCTATAAAAAATCCACGTCTTCTTGTAACGATGGGTTTGGTTCGTAGCGAGCATGAGTTGTCAGAGTGGGACTATGGCCACTACGCGCTGAGCACATCCGCATCCCTACTTGCTATATTAACGTTAGATAGCGATCTATACTTCGTGCACATCGCCCCCTCTCTCTTAGGAAGGGACGATAGCCTATTGTGTGATTCTTTGAAATAATAAGCTTGTCCTGCCTTATTTTTATACACGTATATACAGAGTATAACTTATGTACGGAGTATAACTTCTGTTTCCCTTATTTTTGTGCACCTGGGACGAGATCGGACTGGGACTCGAGCTCGAGATCCCAACAGGCAAAGTAAGTTGTCAGCCGACAAGAAGCCTAGACGCGACTAACGGTGAAGCTAAACACGAGGCTATCAAACCTGAAGCCGTCATTCGAGTACGGAACAAAATGAGTCGTTCTATAGCGCCCCTCCCCTTCGCCAACCAATCCGGGCAAGGTAACAGACGATTTCGTTTGGGTTTAACTTGTTATTTTTCTTTTTTGGATTAGGATAGGAACATGAGCATTCTCCCAGGTGAGAACAAGGAACAAACATCGCCAAAACAACACACCAGGAAAATATTCCGCACCAATCGTCGCGCAGGCGACGGTCGAGCAAAACCCCCACACCGTACTATACTGCAAATAACAGAAAAATAACAAAACAAGCCAACATTATTAAGAAACAATCTCCATAACCTGGGACTGGGCGGTGAGCCCATGGAACATACAGTCTCCAACACGGGCATAACATGAACACGAAGAGCTTACACATATGCTCGCCAAGGCAATCCTACGCCAATTCCGCCGACTAAGTATTACGAATCACGTCCGAACTTTGTTCGAATTAATCGAGTCCCAGGGTACCCAGAAGCCCAGGTAATAAGTTCATCGCCCGTCTCGTCAACGGTCTCTCCAGGCCGAACAATGAAGGGACTACATAGACTGGGACTCACCCTGACGCATAGATAAACTGTGCAGCAATGAGTAATATTCTCCAATAGAAGCAAGGTAGCATGCAACATTCTTACCACTCTACTGAGCTCGCACATCGCCAAACGAAAGTAAAATTCGACCTCGTTCGAATTAACAAATAAACGATCGACCTCGCTCGAACTCATCACGGGTCACAATTCGACCTCGTTCGAATTCACGCCCATGCGGCCCTCGGCCATCGCCAAGCGAAAGTAAAATTAGACCTCGTTCGAATTAACAAATCAACGTTCGACCTCGCTCGAACTCATCACGGGTCACAATTCGACCTCGTTCGAATTCACGCCCATACGGCACCCGGCCATGGCCAAGCGAAAGTAAAATTCGACCTCGTTCGAATTAACAAATCAACATTCGACCTTGCTCGAACTCATCACGGGTTACAGTGAAGAACCGTTATCCTTTGCCTCTTATTGATGATCTGCTTGACCAGCTTCAAGGCGCAAAGGTGTTCTCTAAGATTGACTTGCGCTCAGGTTACCATCAGTTGAAGATTCGGGAGCCAAATATCCCGAAGACTGCCTTCAGTACTCGGTATGGTCATTACGAGTTCCTTGTTATGTCATTTGGGCTGACCAATGCCCCAGCAGCTTTCATGCATTTGATGCACAGTGTGTTCAGGACATATCTGGACTCGTTCGTTATTGTTTTTATTGATGATATTCTGGTGTATTCCCGGAGTCGGGAAGATCATGAGCAGCACCTGAGGACCGTGCTTCAGATCCTGAGAGAGAAGAAGCTATATGCAAAGTTCTCAAAATGTGAGTTTTAGTTGAGTTCGGTGGCATTCTTAGGCCACGTGATTTCGAGCGAGGGCATTCGGGTAGATCCGAGGAAGATAGAGGCCGTGCAGAGTTGGCCCAGGCCGTCCTCAGCTACAGAGATTCGTAGTTTCCTTGGTTTGGCGGGCTACTACCGTCGTTTCGTGGAGGGGTTTTCATCGATTGCGGCCCCTATGACTAGATTGACCCAGAAGGGTGCCCTATTTCAGTGGACAGAGGAGTGTGAGGCGAGCTTTCAGAAGCTCAAGACAGCTTTGACTACAGCCTCAATTTTGATATTGCCTACCGGTTAGGGGTCTTACACTGTCTATTGTGATGCCTCGAGAGTTGGCCTTGGAGCGGTGTTGATGCAAGACGGTAGGGTGATTGCCTACGCGTCCAGATAGTTGAAGATACATGAGAAGAACTACCCTGTCCACGACCTTGAGTTAGCTGCTATTGTTCATGCCTTGAAGATCTGGTGTCATTATTTGTACGGTGTGCCTTGTGAGATCTATGCTGACCACCGGAGTTTGCAGCACTTGTTCAAGCAGAAAGATCTAAATTTGCGCCAGAGGAGATGGTTGGAGTTGCTAAAGGACTATGACATTACTATTTTGTATCACCCGGGCAAGGCCAATGTGGTGGCGGATGCCTTGAGTCGCCGGGCAGAGAGTTTGGGGAGTTTGGCATATTTACCAGCTTCAGAGAGGCCTATGGCGATGGATGTTCAGGCCTTAGCCAACTAGTTTGTGAGATTGGATCTTTCGGAGCCCAGTCGGGTTCTAGCTTGTGTGGTTTCCCGGTCTTCCCTATTTGATCGTATCAGGAGCGGTAGTATGATGACCCTCATTTGCTTGTCCTTAAGGACAAGGTCCAGCGCGGTGATGCCAGAGATGTGACCATCGGAGATGATGGGGTATTGAGGATGCAGGGCCGGATTTGTGTGCCCAATGTTGATGAGCTTCGAGAGTTGATTTTAGCAGAGGCCCACAGTTCGCGGTATTCCATCCATCCGGGTGCCGCGAAGATGTATCAGGACTTGAGGCAGCACTATTGGTGGAGGCGGATGAAGAAAGATATAGTTGGGTATGTGTCTAGATGCCTCAACTGCCAGCAGGTGAAGTATGAGCACCAGCGGCCGGGTGGGTTGCTTCAGCAAATAGAGATTCCGGAGTGGAAATGGGAGCGCATCACTATGGACTTCGTATATGGACTCTCACGGACCTTGAAGAAGTTTGATGCCATTTGGGTCATTGTGGATCGGCTGACCAAGTCCGCTCATTTCATTCTTGTGTGTACCACTTATTCATCGGAGCGGTTGGCAGAGATTTATATCCGGGAGATCGTCCGTCTTCATGGTATTCCAGTTCCTATTATTTCAGACAGAGGAACTCAGTTTACATCGCGGTTCTGGAGAGCCGTGCAGCAGGAGTTAGGTACTCGGGTGGAGTTGAGCACAGCATTTCACCCCCAGACGGACGGATAGTCCGAGCGCACTATTCAGATTCTTGAGGATATGCTCCGTGCGTGTGTAATTGGTTTGGAGGGTCTTGGGATCAGTTCTTGCCATTAGCGGAGTTTGCCTACAACAACAGCTACCAGTCAAGCATCCAGATGGCTCCTTATGAGGCTTTATATGGTAGACGGTGTCGATCTCCGGTTGGATGGTTTGAGCCGGGGGAGGCTCGGTTGTTAGGTACGGATTTGGTTCAGGAGGCCTTGGACAAGGTCAATATCATTCAGGATAGGCTTCGTTCAGCTCACTCTAGGCAGAAGAGTTATGCAGATCGCAAGGTTCGAGATGTAGCATTTATGGTTGGTGAGCGGGTATTGCTCCGAGTATCGCCTATGAAAGGCGTGATAAGATTTAGGAAGAAGGGCAAGCTTAGCCCTAGGTACATTGGTCCGTTTGAGATTCTTGATCGAGTGGGAGATGTGGCTTATAGACTCATATTGTCGCCTAGCCTATCAGCCGTGCATCCAGTTTTTCATGTATCCATGCTTTGGAGGTATCACGGCGATCCAGCCCACGTGTTAGATTTCAGCACTGTCCAGTTGGACAAGAACTTGTCCTATGAGGAGGAGCCGGTAGCTATTCTAGACCGGCAGGTTCGTCAGTTAAGATCCAAGAGATTTCCTTCTGTTCGTGTCCAATGGAGAGGTCAGCCTCCTGAGGCATCGACCTGGGAGTCCGAGTCTGATATGCGGAGCCGTTATCCTCACCTTTTTCCCGACTCAGGTACTTCTTTCTTTTGTCCGTTCGAGGACGAACGGTTGTTTTAGTGGTGGAGGATGTGACGACCCAAAGGGGTCATCACTTGTTTTCTTACCATCCTGTACTTCCGATGCCTTGAAAACCTCATCTAGGGTTGCCTCGATTTTGCGTGCGCAGTCCGGACGCGTAGCCGAAAAGCTTAAATATGAATTCTGTGAGAAAAATGCTAAATTTTGATATTAAATTGAATAAATTTGACTTCAGTCAACATTTTGGGTAAACGGACCTGGACCCGTGATTGACGGTCCCGGAGGATCCGTAGGAAAATATGGGACTTGGGCGTATGCCCGGAATCGAATTCCGAGGACCCAAGTCCGAGAAATGAATTTTTGTGTGAAATTGTTTTCTGGAAATAACTAAGGAAATTGGATATAAAATATGAGCAGAAGACTATGGTATCGGGCCCGTATTTTGGTTCCGGCGCCCGGTACAAGTCTTATATATGATTTAAGCACTTTCTGTAAAGTTTGGTTGAAAACGGACGTCGTTTGACGTGTTTCGGACTTAAAATGGAAATTTGATGTTTTATGAAAATTTGGAAGAAATCATGAGTTTTGAGGCTTGATTCGATGTATATAATGTTATTTTGGCGATTTGATCGCACGGATAAGTCCGTAGGATATTTTTGAGGTTGTGTGCATATTTGGTTTGGAGCCCCGAGGGCTCGGGTGAGTTTTGGATAGGACACAGAGTGCATTTTTGAACTTGGAAAATTGCTGGTATGATCTGACCTGCAGGCTTCGCATCTGGCTCGCAAATGCGAAGAAATATTCGCAAATGCGAAGGTACTCACTTTGTTCAGGGATCCCAAATGCGACCACCTCATCGCAAATGCGAGAGCTGGACTTTCGCAAATGCGACCCTTCTATTCGCAAATGCGAAGTCCCCAGTTATGCTCATGGTTCGCAATTGCGAACTATTGTTCGTAATTCCCACATTTGGTCGGGGTTCGCAATTGCGAACCCCAGTTCGCAATTCCCACATCTGAGGCTCAGCTAATTTTATACTTAGTCGAATTTTCACCATTTTTCACCATTCTTTCAAGACCCTAACCCCATAGGCGATTTTTCAAGGACAAAACTTCTTCCAAATAATTTGTAAGTCAATTTTAACTTAATTCTTTCAATCATTTACATCATTTAACATGTTTTCCACTTGAAATCAATGATTTTTCATGGGTGAAATTGGAGGTTTTGGGTAGAACCTAGGTTTTTCTAAAATTGGGGATTTGGACCTCAATTTGAGGTTCGATTTCAAAATAATCATATATTTGGGTTCGTGGTGGAATGGGTAACCGGATTTTGGGTCGAACCTCGGGTTTTGACCACGTTGGCCTGAGGGGCATTTTGGTTATTTTACCTAAATTTGCGTCTTAGCTGTAAATTAAATAGTAGAATTAGTTGCTTGAGATGTTATTTACGAGATGTAATTGAAATGAATAGATTTGGGCCATTTGGAGTCGGATACTCGTGTCAAAAGTGTGGTTTCAAGTTGAATTTTGAGTCGGTTTGAGGTAAGTGGCATGGCTAACCTTGTGTGGGGGACCTTTTCCCCTTAGGATATGATATTTGGTAATTGAATGCCTTGTACGTGAGGTGACGAGCGCGTACTTGAGCTAATTATTGAAAACCCGATTTTTACTTAAGATATTGAGACTGAGTTTCTTTCGAATTGCCTTATCCTACTTGCAATTATAACCTGTGTTAGATTAGAAAAGTGTGTTGGTTGATTTAAATTGCCTATTTGCTTAAGTTGCCTTAACTGTACTAAATGGAGCATGTTAGGCTAGTATTACCCGTTGTTTGTATTTTTTGTACTTCATTTCTGAATATCTTCTGGTTGTGGTTGCGCATTTTACATTGGGACTATGGATGTGGGATTCCGGTAGCTCCCCCTTGTTTGTTTACTTTGGGACTACGGGTTAGATTCCCGATAGATCCCCCTGCCTATTTACTTTGGGACTGGGGGTTCGATTCCCGATAGATCTTCCTGCATATTTACTTGGGACTGCGGGTTAGATTCCCGATAGATCCCCCTGCACATTGATAGTTAGACTACGGGACGGTATCCCGGGAGATCCTTCGGATATATACATATGATGGACTACGGGACGGTATCCCGGGAGATCCACTGGACAGTTGAGAAAAGGACTACAGGACGGTATCCTGGGAGATCCTCATTGTTACCATTGGTATTGAGCTGTACATATTTCGTGTTTACTCCGTTCCTTGTGTAATTGTTATTGCTTTGTTTAGCCTGTATTATTCCATTGCTGTACTCATTATTACTGCCTGTTTTCATACTGTTAATTCATATATATTGTTTAACCTCAGTAGGGCCCTGGCCTTCCTCGTTACTACCCAACCGAGGTTAGGCTTGACACTTACTGAGTACCGTTGTGGTGTACTCATGCCCTCTCTGCGCATGTTTTTCATGTGCATCCAGGTACCTCCACTCAGGCGCACTATCCTTGAGGCAGGGAGAGCTACGGAGACTTTGAGGTACATCTGCAGCGTCCGCAGACTGAAGAGTCTCCTTCTTACTCTATCTTGTAGCGTTTAGACTTCTTTCGTACTTTTGTTTAGACAAATTCTGGAGTTTAGAGCAGTGTATTACATTTCTATTAGCCTGTGTTTCCCGTGAGTTTTCGCGTTTTGGGGAGATATTGTAGACTTCCGCGTTTGAGTTGTATATGCCAGGTGGCACCTATATATAGTTTTACTTCTATTTTTTTTTTTGTTTTGCTTAGTTTAATTTATTGTTCCGCAAGTTATATTATTTCCGCATTTTAGGCTTACCTAGTCGTAGGGACTAGGTGCCATCACGACATGTTCACGAAGGGCGAACTGGGGTCATGACATTCTGTTTTTTCTCCTTCTAGTAATGAAGTACTCCTTCCTTTAGCAAAAGAAAAAAAAAATGTTAAAGGGAGGATTTCTTCTTGTTTTTCTTTCCTTTTGAGTTATGGAAATCAGTGGAAGGACAAAGACGTGGGAAGCGGCATACCGACTATAAGATAAACGTAACATAATACCAGTTGAGGTCCTTGTTGAGCAGACACAAGTTCTTCTTAATAATTAAACCAACATGGATAAAAGTCATGATAGGACTCCATGCCTTAATTTGTTTAATTTTCTATTCGTCGGTCTCCAACGCCATTGGTAGGTACGTCCCTTTTGTTCCTGCGTGTGTGGAGCCAACGCGTGGTTGTTTTCATGATATTAGTACACTAGAAAATGTAATTAGAGAAAGGTTTAGGAATAAACTTATTTTTATATGCTTCACTTTAATTTATTAGGTGACCCGTACTTATTTGGAAACTAATTCAGCAATAGGTTTATCTCTGTAATGACTTTGATGTGTACCTTTTCTAAGGAAAAAAGTACTAAGATATATAAGATTGTTTTTAAAGAATGACATATAAGGTATAAGGTAACTTTTAACATTATTTTGTAATTTTTCTCCAGTTCATGTTGTCTCAAATAAATTTAAATTGCCTGGATATCATTTTTAGCTAGTAATTTTCTCCTTTGTGTACTTAAGAGTTATCACCTAATTTCAGATAACACATTCCATAATTTAAAGGACATTTTCGATTTAAAATCCAAGCATTAAATTAAAATAGGTTTAAGTCCCAAATAATATATATCGGCGGAGAGGCATAATCCAAAAAGATGGGAATGAGATTTCAATTGTTGAACCAGAAAATAGAAATTTCGGTCAAAGCCTATTTCTAGAAGTACTCGGGTTACTGATAATCAAGAGAAGGAATATTCTTGTAATAAGAAAGGAAAATTAGAGTATGAAATAGCAAAGTAATCAATATAAAGCAAAAGTAAATAATTGTATTCCAATACAAATGACATTTCTATTATTTATATAGACATTTCTAGGTACAACGTCTTTTCCCCTTTATGACTAGGTCATTATGAGCATTAATGACATTAATGGAACATTATAATTGGTAATCGTAACTGTTTCGTGAAGATTTTGTAACGTTTGTAATCATTCACGCTCATTAATGTTGGGTTTTGTTATTATTTATTAGTAACAAAAGAGGTGTGAATGGAAAATGGTGGGAAAAGAAATGGAGGGAAGTGAAATTTTGAATGAGTTCATTTCACTAATGCACTTTGTCCCTCATTGGTAGAAGGAAAGAAAATCTTTGGGTATATATAGAGAAGCTCATCTTTTAGCTCTTAAAGAGCTAAGAAGAAGGCAAGCTCGCGCCGTCGTCGTCGCTCGCTCGGCTTCGGCTTCAGCTTCGGCTTCGGATTGGGCTCGATTTGTTCCTATAACGTTTCAAAATTTATTTTGAAGTTCAAATACTGTTTTCCAGAATTTATTTCTACTAACTTTCTGTTTCTGTTTTCAGAAAGATTATTGTTTATTTATTTACATCAATACAGATTAATTAAGGAAATTATATTTATTATATTCTATATTCAGTCTGAACTTTACTATTCTGATTTGAAGATATAAAAACTTCATCAGAGTATTGAAATTCAGAAAAAGATTTGAAGAACATAAAAACTTCAACGTTTTTCTGTAAAACAATATATAAAAACTTCAGCTGTTTTTATTACGTACTGTTTATTGATTACAGTATTATTTACTGTTCTGGTTTGCCATTAATTGATCTCTTCTGTTGTTGACAGTAAGAAATGGCAAATGAAAACGGAAATCCTTCTGCGACTATTGGTGCAACGACAATAGCCTCGTCAAGCCGCACTGCTGTTCCTTCGACTGAGAAACCGGGGAAATTTTCTGGAACCAACTTCAAAGGATGACAGCAAAGGGTGTTCTTCTGGTTTACCACACTTGGTATGCCGAAATTCACTAGTGAAGAGCCTCCAGTGCTTGCTGCGGACATGCCGGACAATGAAAAGTTCATGGTTGTTGAGGCGTAGAAGCAGGCAGATTTTCTTTGCAAAGGCTATATCTTAAGTGCTTTAGAGGATGACTTGTACAATGTGTATAGTGCAATGAATACTTCAAAAGAATTATGGGACGCACTTGAGAAGAAGTACAAGACAGAAGATGCATGCTTGAAGAAGTTTGTGGTTTCAAAGTTTCTAGACTATAAAATGATAGACAGCAAAACTGTGGGAACCCAAGTTCAGGAGCTTCAACTTATTTTTCACGACCTTATTGCTGAAGGTATGGTCGTGAATGAAGCATTTCAAGTAGCTGCTACGATTGAAAAATTGCCTCCTTCGTAGAGAGATTTCAAGAACTATCTGAAGCACAAGCGCAAAGAAATGAAGTTGGAAGATCTTGTGATACGTCTAAAGATCGAGGAAGACAACAAAACAGCCGAGAAGAAGTCTCGTGGAAATTCAACGATCATGGGAGCTAATATCGTTAAAGAGACTGCTCCAAAAAGTAAGAAGAGGAAGAGGTCTTCTGGACAAACAAAGGAGCAGAACAAAAAGAAATTCAAGGGCAGCTGCTACAATTGTGGAAAGGTTGGTCACAAAAGTCCTGATTGTCGTCTCCCGAAAAAGGATAATAAGAAGGGACAAGCCAACATAGTGGAGAAGAATGATGACATTGATGATCTTTACGTAATGCTTTCGGAACGCAACCTAGTTGAAAATCCGAAGGAGGGGTGGATTGACTCTGGAGCCACTCGACATGTTTGTGCTGTCAAAGAAGCATTTGCGACTTACTCTACTGCTGGTCCTGAAGAAGAAATTTCCGTGGGAAATAATGCAGCAGCCAAGATTGAAGGTTATGGGAAGATATTCCTGAAGATGACTTCCGGCAAGGTGTTGACGCTCAACAACGTTCTTCATGTTCCTACTATTAGGAAGAATTTAGTTTCTACTTCTTTACTTGCAAAGAATGGATTCAAATGTGTATTTGTTTCTGATAAAGTTGTTGTAAGCAAGAACGAAATGTATGTTGGAAAAGGATACCTCACGGAGGGCCTTTTCAAACTCAATGTAATGGTTGTTGACAGTATGAATAAAATTTCAGCTTCTTCTTATTTATTGGAGTCAAATGATTTATGGCATATTCGTTTAGGACATGTCAATTGTAAAACCTTACGGAAGTTAATTAATTTAGAAGTATTGCCTAAATTCGAGTGTAATAAATCGAAATGTCAAATATGTGTTGAATCTAAGTTTGTAAAACATCCTTATAAGTTTGTTGAAAGGAATTCAAATCCTTTAGACTTAATTCATACTGACATTTGCGATATAAAGTCGACACCATCTAGAGGTGGAAAAAAGAACTTTATTACTTTTATTGACGATTGCACTAGATATTGTTATGTTTATTTGCTTAATAGTAAGGATGAAGCAATTGAAGCATTTAAACAATACAAGAATGAGGTAAAAAATCAATTGAATAAAAAGATCAAAATGATTAGAAGTGATCGAGGTGGAGAATATGAATCTCCGTTTGCAGAAATATGTTTGGAATATGGAATTATCCATCAAATTACTGCACCTTACACACCTCAATCCAACGGAATTGCGGAAAGGAAAAATTGGATATTAAAGGAAATGATGAATTCTTTATTATTAAGTTCTGGATTACCGCAAAGTTTATGGGGGAAAGCTCTCCTTACAGCTAACCGAATACTCAACAGAGTACCCCACAACAAAACGCAATCTATTCCATATGAAAAATGGAAAGGAGGAAAACCCAACTTGAAATATTTCAAAGTGTGGGAGTGTCTAGCAAAGGTACAAGTTCCTTTACCTAAAAGGGTTTAAATCAGACCAAAAATAGTAGATTGCGTTTTTATTGGATATGCTACAAACAGTAAAGCATGTCGGTTTTTGGTTCATTAATCTGATAACCCCGAGATACATGTTAATACGGTAATAGAATCAGATAATGCTGAATTCTTTGAAAGCATCTATCCGTATAAAACTGAAAGCGAGTCGTTAAGTGAAAGACCTAAACGACCTCGGGAAGAACCAAAGGAAAATACTCCAAATATAGAAGATCCAAGGCGTAGCAAACGTCAAAGAACATCTACTTCCTTTGGACCAGATTTTGTGACATTCTTGCTTGAAAATGAGCCTCAAACTTTTAAAGCAGCTATGTCGTCTTCTGATTCAGCATTTTTGAAAGAGGCAGTCAATAGTGAGATTCAATCAATTTTGGATAACCATACATGGGAATTGGTTGATCTTCCTCCAGGAAATAATCCTTTAGGTTCGAAATGGATCTTTAAACGGAAAATTAAAGCTGATGGCACTATTGAAAAATATAAGGCAAGACTTGTTGTCAAAGGTTATAGACAAAAAGGAAGGCCTTGATTACTTTGACACTTACTCGCCAGTAACAAGGATAACATCTATTAGGGTGTTAGTGGCACTAGCGGCTGTGTATGGTCTTGAAATCCATCAAATGGATGTTAAAACAGCTTTCCTAAATGGAGAATTGGAGGAAGAGATTTACATGGAATAACTTGAGGGTTTTGTGGTTCCTGGTAAAGAAAAGAAAGTGTGCAAACTTGTTAAGTCGCTTTATGGACTTAAACAAGCACCCAAACAATGGCATGCAAAATTTGACCAAACAATGTTGGCAAATGGATTTAAAATCAACGAGTGTGACAAATGTGTTTACATTAAAAACACTCCAGGTCATGAAGTCATTGTTTGTTTATATGTTGATGACATGTTGATAATGAGCAAAAGTATGACAGATATAAATGCTACAAAACGCATGTTGACTAGCAAATTTGACATGAAAGACTTAGGAGTTGCTGATGTGATCTTAGGAATCAGAATTCACAAGACTCCACAAGGTCTAGCATTATCACAGTCTCACTACATTGAAAAGGTACTTGACAAGTTCAAGTATTTGGATTTCAAAATTGCCAAGACTCCAATTGACGTGAGTTATGCACTTCAAAAGAATGAAGGTGAAAGTGACTCACAACTGGACTATGCAAGAGTATTGGGAAGTTTGATGTATATCATGAATTGTACGCGACCAGATATAGCATGTGCTATTAGCAAACTGAGTCGGTTTACAAGTAATCCCAATCAAATACATTGGATGGCAATGAAACGAGTTTTGGGATATCGGAAACATACCCAAAATTATGCTTTGCATTATAACAAATATCCTTCCGTGATCGAGGGATATAGTGATGCAAATTGGATCACCGGATCATCTGAAGTTAAATCCACGAGTGGATATGTTTTCACAATTGTGGGTGGAGCAGTGTCTTGGAAATCATCCAAACAAACGTGCATCGCCCGTTCTACAATGGAAACTGAATTCATAGCTTTAGATAAGGCCGGTGAGGAAGCTGATTGGCTCCGGAATTTCTTAGAAGATATTCCATTTTGGCCCAAACCTTTGGCGCCTATTTGTATACATTGTGATAGTCAAGCGGCAATAGGTAGGGCAGGGAGCGTTATGTATAACGAAAAATCTCGTCATATTCGACGAAGACACAACACCGTTAGACAACTACTCTCTGGTGGTGTTATCACAATTGACTACGTAAAGTCAAGAGATAACGTGTCGGATCCACTTACAAAAGGCCTATCTAGAGAGGCAGTTGAAAGATCATCAAAGGGAATAGGGTTAAAGGCCTAGGACAAGTCATCATGGCGGTAACTCTACCTAGCAGACTGGAGATCCCAAGAGCTAGGTTTAAAGAGATCAAGCAAAGTTGTGAATGACGGTTCAACATTGTCAACTAACTCAACCCATTCTCGTGATGAAGACAATGTTCAAAAACGAGGTAAAGCATTAAGGCTTTTTGATGAGTCAATAAAGCTTAAAGCTTTTTAATGATTTGCTAAGTCTGGCAGGATATGACCAGATAGTGTGTCTTTAGGATTACACATTTAGGAATCACCTATGTGAGTGTGAAGTGTAAGCCGCTTCAAGGAGAATGAAAGTAAAGGCCCATTCTGTAAGCAGTCATGAAACCAGGCGGTGTTCATGGCTGAAACGAACACAACCGTGAGAGCCATAGATGGTTAAGGATTGATTGTGTGACTTATGTTGTCTAGGTATACAACAAATCTCGACGGTTCAAAGATATCAAATCTACCGATTGATCGAGTATATCCAACATAAGTTCACTATGGAAAGTTCAAAGGGAAACCTACTTATCCAGATGCAATCAATTCTTGCATGTAAAACACACACACGTTCGTGCATTCCTTTAAGTTTATAGCCATTCCCCATTCATGTAGGGGATTGGTGGGTTTTGTTATTATTTATTAATAACAAAAGAGGTGTGAATGGAAAATGATGGGAAAAGAAATGGAGGGAAGTGGAATTTTGAATGAGTTCATTTCACTAATGCACTTTTCCCTCATTGGTAGAAGGAAAGAAAATCTTTGTGTATATATAGGGAAGCTCATCTTTTAGCTCTTAAAGAGCTAAGAAGAAGGCAAGCCTCGCGCCGTCGTTGTCGTCGCTCGCTCGGCTTGGCTTCGGCTTTGGATTTGGATTTGGTCAAAGATCGATTGATTGATTAATCTTTTTGGACAAAATTCTTTTCAAATATTTAATTAATTAATTAAATTAATTAACGAAAACTCAATCCGGAATAACCCATGACCTGCGACCCGGTCCGGTTTGGCCCGTTTTCTTTCCCGGATTATTTTAAATCTGTTTTAAATTTTTCCGCAAATATTTTCAACAGCCATGGCTGTTCTGAAACAGTGTCACACCTGTTCCAACAGCTATGGCTGTTCTGAAAGGTTGCAAACCTTTTCAGAAATAGCACCGAAATTGGCTATAAATACACCTTCAAATCCCAGAATATTTACTTACAAAATTTTCTGATAATCTTCTTCTTCTTCTTCTACACAAAAATTCCAGTGTGTTTTGCAGCCTTCGAGTGGTTCGCTGTTCACCGGCGTTTTTGGTACCAACACTCCGGTGAGTTAAATCGTTCTATCATGGGAGGATATATTCCACAACCTCGGGTACTTGAGGGGAATAATTCCCTTAAGGACACACTGTGTATTCAGTGGGCTCGATTTGTTCCTATAACGTTTCAAAATTTATTTTGAAGTTCAAATACTGTTTTCCAGAATTTATTTCTACTAACTTTCTGTTTCTGTTTTCAGAAAGATTATTGTTTATTTATTTACATCAATACATATTAATAATAATTAATTGAAGACCAATGAATTTGTCCTTTTTCCTGTCTTGCTTCATTCCACCGGTGTCTTTTCAAATTACTAAAGAGACTCGAGCAACCATTCCTTCTCGTCCCTCAGACATTTTACTCGTACCTATTAAGACTCACATCTTTTTAAGTACTCTTTTCCAGCTGTCACTTTTCTAATGACCCACGTGTCTTGCCATGTCGGCCACACAATTAATTCCGCATTTTATTTTCCCCCAATATAGATAGTCCCCCCATCTTGCCAATTATTCAGCAATTGAATATTTGCGAAGTGGATCTCATTTTAAGCGGGAAATTATGCCACCGTTTCTCACATACCATTATACCTTCTTCTGAACTGGCACGTCGCATGTCACTTCCATTTAATGCATGTGACACGTGGTGGTTACAGATTGGTTCTGCAACTCTTCAGCGGTTTCTAGGCTTTTTTACGGCTGCATCAATCACGAAGTGACAGTTTTCATGATGACATTTCCATCATTACCTTTTTTTGCATGACGGTTGCTTCTGCATATAAATACATCCTTTGTCTTTACTTTCACGAAAAAACTTTCTTCAGTGTTCTTCATCCACATCCTGCTCTTCTATACATTCTACTTCTCCATACAACTATGTCTTCTTCAAATCCTGATCCTCGAAAAGTTCTTATTGTAGACGAACTTCCCACTTCTTCTGCTCCTACTAGAAGTAGGAAAGGTGGTAGGTTGCGTAGTCTAGGGTCAGTTTCTGTATGTGGCTCTTCTTCCATTTTTGGCTAGTAATGCCCTGCTCTAATTAGAGTTTTTACCAGGGATCTTCCTCCGGCGTGATTTCCTCAATGTCCTTCATGTACTTCTCTCATCACATACTCCGTTTGAGAAGGTCCGAGACACCTTGCTAAAGGACCGCCGAATATTTTTAGATATAAATTGCCTCGGTCCAAACAATAACGGGCACCTTTTGACGAAGTGCCTGAGCTTTTTTCTTATCTTCGGGTAATATTCCGTACTGCAAATAATTGACGATCTCGTTTCTCCGATCCCAGGTCAAATTATTGAAATTTACCTCGTTTTTATCTTGGTCGAGTGCCGAATGAAACAAATGTATTACAGATGCATTTTCTTCATTTGTCACTTCTGCAGCGGATGAGAGGTTAGCCAATACGTCTGCTTCGACATTCTTGTCTCTCGGTATCTGTACGATTTTCCAAGTTTGGAACTGTCTAATCAAATCTCGTGCCTTTTCCAAATACTGCTGTATCCTCGCCTCTCTAGCTATATAAGTCCCCTGCATTTGATTAACCACGAGTTGCGAGTCACTTTTGATTATGACCTGCTCTATTCCGAGCTCTTGTGCCAATTCTAAACCTGCAATCATAGCTTCATATTCTGCTTCATTATTTGTAATAGGATGGCATTTTACGGCTTGCCGTATAGTCTCTCCCGCAGGTGGGATTAGGACAATGCCTAAACCCGCTCCTTTTATATTTGAAGAGCCATCGATAAATAGAGCCAAGTTCCTGGATTAGACCCGTTAAATACCTGTAGTTCTTTTTCTGCTTCTGTTACCATCCCTGGGCTAAAATCTGCCACGAAATCTGCTAAAACTTGTGATTTTATTGCAGTTCTAGGTTGATAAGTGATGTCATATTCACTTAGTTCTATGGCCCATTTAGCTAACCTACCTGATAACCCTTTCTTATGCAATATATTACGTAAGGGGTAGGCGGTCACTACAGAAATGGGGCGACACTGAAAATAAGGCCTTAATTTTCTAGATGCCATAATTAATGCTAAAGCAAGTTTTTCTAAATGAGGATATCGAGTTTCGGCATCTAATAAAGACTTACTAACATAATAAATCGGAGTTTGTTTACCTTTGTCCTCCCGAACTAATACGGCACTTACCGCCACTTCTGAAACAGCGAGGTAGATGAGTAGCCTTTCTCCATCCTTTGGTTTAGCCAGCAACCATTGATTTGACAAGTACGTTTTTAAGTTTTTGAGCGCTTGTTGACATTCTTCAGTCCATTCAAATTGATTTTTCTTTTTCAACACTGAAAAGAACTTAAAATTTTTCTCCGAAGATTTAGAAATAAATCTCCCCAATGCTGCTATCCTACCTGTTAACCTCTATACTTCTTTTTTGCTCATTAGTATATCCGGTATCTCTTCAATAACTTTAATCTGCACTAGATTTACTTCAATTCCACGGTTAGAAACAAGGAAACCTAAGAACTTACCGGACGACACGCCAAATGCACATTTCTCGGGGTTTAACTTCATACTTTCACTATTCAGGAGTAAGGGAAAGCACAGGTAAGATTTACTTAGCTCGCTCCTTGCTCGAGGAGCAAAAAGAAAAGCGTTATCGGATTTCCATCTGGATTTGCGGAGAATCTGAAACATATCTGACGGATGTTGAATATGATCCCCCGCCTGTTGTGATTTGACTAGAATATCATCGATATAAACCTCCATGGTTTTTCCCAGATGTTCTTGAAATATCTTAGTTACTAACCTCTGGTACGTGGCTCCAACATTCTTTAGGCCGAAAGGCATTACTTTATAACAATAAGTCCCCCTGTCTGTAATAAAGGAGGTTTTTTCCTCATCTGAAGGATCCATTTTTATTTGATTATAACCTGAATAGGCATCTAAAAAACTTAATTGTTCTTGTCCTACAGTAGCATCAATTAGTTTATCTATGTGCGGTAATGGAAAAGAATCTTTAGGGAAAGCTTTATTCAAATCAGTATAGTCTACACAAACACACCACTTACCATTCTTTTTGGGTACCACTACAGTATTAGCTAGCCAATTAGGATATTTTACCTCGCGGATAGACCAGATTTTTAAAAGCTTTTATACTTCACCCTGAATCACCTGGTTTTTGAAGGATCCTTGCTTCCTTTTCTTCTGTTTGTTAGGCGGATACGTCGGATCCTCATTCAGCTTATGGGTCATCACCTCCGGTGGTATACCTGTCATATCTGAATGGGACCAAGCAAAGCAATCTGCGTTAGCTTTTAAAAATTCAATTAACTTATTTTTCATCTCTGGGCTGAGGTTGGTTCCAATGTAGACGTTTTTGTCTGGCCAATGCACAAACAACACCACTGCTTCCAGTTCCTCTATTGTTGTTTTGATGTTCTAATTTTCTTATGAATCTTCAATAGTATCAGGCCTCGAGTCTACATCCGTTTGTCCATCTGCAGTTGAGGCGTGTGTTGCTAAACACTCAACTGAATTCTATAATTGCTATTTTTCACATGCAACGTCATTTTTCACGCTTGAATCTGCCACCGAGTTAATGCTTCGGGAAGCCTGTTGATCTCCACGAATTTGTCTTATTTCCCATTGCGAAGGGAACTTGATTACTTGATGTAAGGTAGATGGAACAACATCCATCTCGTGAATCCAAGGTCTGCCAAGAATCATATTGTATGCCATGTCCATATCTATTACTTAAAATTTAGTATCTTTGACTACTCCTTCTGCGAATGTGATGAGTATTATCTCCCCTTTTGTAACAACACTCGAGTTATCAAAACCAGACAAGGTACGTGCTTTGGGTACCAATTTACTATCGGCTTGCATCTCGTTTACCACTCTTAGCAAAATGATATTTACAGAGCTACCTGGATCAATCAAAACTCGTTTTACATTAGTATCATGTACAAGTAAAGATATTACTAGTGCATCATTGTATGGGATCAACACGCCATCTGCATCATCAAATATTATAATGTCTTCTTCCAGAACTTGGCGAACTCGCTTCCCATGGGTAACCGTGATTTTTGACACCTTTTTTGCTGCCGTATATGTTACGCCGTTGACCTCCTCTCCTCTACTTATGACATTAACTGTTCTTTTTGGTGATGGAGGTTTTGGTGGCTCCTTCCTATTCTTCATATATAGTTGCTTACCTTTCTCACTAAACAATTCGGTTAAGTAACCTTGCTTTAATAAATGCTCAACTTCACCTTGTAGTAGTTTGCAATCTGCTATTTTATGACCGTGATCAATGTGAAACTCGCACCAGAAATCGGGGTTTCTCCTGTTCGGGTTTGATCTCATTTCTTTTGGCCACCGCACTTTATCTCCCATGCTTCTTAAAACAGCTACCAACTCAGACGTGCTAACATTGAAGCGGTAACCACCAATCTTTGCTTTTGAGCTTCTGTCGTTGTCTCTCGTATCTCGCTCCTTTTCAAACCTGGACGACGAACCCGGATCTCTGTCCCTTGATCTGGAATCTTACTTAGGGTTTTCTTGTTTTGAACGTGAATCCCTTCCTGCTGGTCCCATATAAGGTTCGTACCTGTTTTTACCGGACCTTTTTTTAGTTTCTGGACGCCTTGAACTTACTCTTTCATCTCTCCGGGACTGAGTGATAGTGTCTTCTTCTATCTGTAGCTTTGTACCGTACCTGTTGTAAACATCATTCCAAGTTGTTGCAGGAAATTCTCGTAAGCTTTCTTTGAGTCTCCTCGTGGCTTCTGAGCTTTTTTCTTTTTAAATTGCTTGCAAATGCCATAGCCGCCCAATTGTCAGGTACGCGTGGTAGCATCATCCTTTCACGTTGGAACCTATCTACGAATTCCCTGAGTAACTCGTATCTCCTTGTTTTATTTTGAAGAAGTCTACCATCCTCTTCTCAACTTTTTGAGCTCTCGAGTGTGCTTTTATAAACGAATCTGCAAGCTCAGCAAAAGAATCAATAGAGGTAAAAGAGAACACCATGCTAATGCTCCCTTTGTGAGTGTTTCACCGAATTTTTTGACTAGTACTGATTCAATCTCTTGCTTGGTCAAATTATCATAAATGCAGTCACATGATCTCGGGGATCGGTTGTCCCAACGTACTTTGGGATATCGGGCATTTTAAACTTCTTCAGAATAGGCAAAGGAGCGGCACTTGGCTTCCAAGGTTGTTGAGAGTATTTGTCCATATCCACTCCTTTGATTATAGGTGGAACACCAGGTATCTGTTCTATGCGTTCGTTCTGCTCCTTGAGCTATTTCTGCAAAGTTAGTACTAAACTTTGTAAATCAGAATTAACTAGGATACCTGACCCTCCATCGCGAGATTCGCTGGGAGTTCCTCCGCTGCCCGAATTAGCAAGCCCTGAGCGTGGATTCTCTATGGTCGCGGTGTTGTTTGAAGGTGGAGTTGGTGGTACCGTTGGTAACCCACTAACAAAAGCTTGCAGAGCATTGCTGACTTGTTCTGCAATTAATTGTTTCAATGCTGCATCGATATCTTGATCGTCCCCATGTTGATCATTCACATGTGATTCAGATCTATCAGGTGTCCCTTCTCGAGATTGTCGAGGAGAGTTTCGTGGTGAGGGGATTGGAGTTCCATCTTCTTGTTGATTATGCTGATTCAATTGTTGCTGATTTTGTGTGTTTTGTAAGTTGTTGCTGTTGACGTTCGACATGATTTTTTGGTAGAAGAGTGGGTTTGGAAAGAGAAGATTATCAGATTCCCGGTAACGGAACCAATTTGTTTAACCAGAAAATAGGAATTTCGGTCAAAGCCTATTTCTAGAAGTACTCGGGTTACTGATAATCAAGAGAAGGAATATTCTTGTAACAAGAAAGTAAAATTAGAGTATGAAATAGCAAAGTAATCAACATAAAGCAAAAGTAAATAATTGTATTCCAATGATAATCAGAACGTGTCCATACAAATGACATTTCTATTCCTTATATAGACATTTCTAAGTACAACGTCTTTTTCCCTTTATGACTAGGTCATTATGAGCATTAATGACATTAACGGAACTTTATAATTGATAATCGTAACTGTTTCGTGAAGATTCTGTAACGTTTGTAATCATTCATGCTCATTAATTGAATACCAATGAATCTACCCTTTTTCCTGTCTTGGTTCATTCCACCGGTGTCTTTTCAAATTACTAAAGAGACTCGAGCAACCGTTCTTTCTCGTCCCTCAGACGTTTTTCTCGTACCTATTAAGAGCCCGTTTGGATTCACTTATTTTAAGTGCTTTTAAGCCAAAATAGCTTTTAAGCCACTTTATAGTGTTTGGATAAAGTAAAAAAGGCTTTTAAACACTTATTTTTAAGCTAAAATGACAAAAATAAGCCAAAAGCCAAAAGCTAGAATTCTTAACTTATGGCTTTTGGCTTAAAAGTCACTTACAACAAGGCCAACTAAACGAGCTCTAAGACTCACGTCTTTTTAAGTACTCTTTTCCAGCTGTCACTTTTCTAATGACCCACGTGTCTTGCCATGTCAGCCACACAATTAATTCCACGTGTAATATTTATTTTCCCCAATACAGCAATATTATGCTTATGTTTTGCGTTTAATATAATTTTATTCGAAAGTAGTATTATCATAGTTCATAATCCTTAATACATGCATAAGGTTTTCTATTCTGTAATTTTCTACTTTCATGTAAATGAAAGGTCTACTTCACCTAATTTGTTGACGGTGTATGTGTGGGAAAATGGTGCAGTTGGTGACAATACTTGGTGTCGGTGTTCTGCTCTGGCTTCTTAATATAGGAGGATTTCCCAAGCAAATGCACCTAAAATTTCAGAAAAACAATGGGCGGCTATCAAGTTCTACTTTTTGTTTTGTTGCCCACCAACCGTTTGTTATCTGCTTTGGACTTTGGAGTCCAATTAATTTTGATTTGTGTCCATTTTGAGAATTGAAAAACGACTTTGTATTCAAAGCTGAACTCTTTGATTAAGCATAGGTAAATACTTAATCATTTCACCCCATACTTTGGTGGGAATCAAGATCTACTCTGCTAGCTAGGTGATATATATGTATAAAATATTGATGAAGTTGCACATTGACAGATAGTGGAGGCAATTCTTATATAAGTAAAAAAAATATTATTTATTTATTTTAAAAAAATTAATCCACGTCTACGTAATGTAAACAGTTACCATAACTACGGTCACTATAGAAGTCAGTGGAACTGTGGAAGGACAACAATATTGCATAAAGACCATAGGATAACAAACATAAAACCAATTGCATGCGGAGCAGACGAACTAAAAGGTCCTAAATTCTACTAGTAATTTTGTAGTACTATAGAAATTATTCATTGGATATAGGAAACCAATGGATGGACACGTAGAACTCCCATGCCTTTTGACTTTCTACTCTTGATGATGTCCTAAACCAACCGCACACCCTTTTTGTTCCTGCACTTGCTTAGCGACGTGTGATTATTTCAACGTTATTAGTACAGCAGAAAATGTAATTATAGAAAGGTTAGGAATCTAATGTTGTTTCACTTTTACTTGACATATATACTAAAAATAGATTTTTATTTTTACTTGTCGCTTTACGCATATCAAGAGAATGACGATTTTTTTTCCTGTTATACCAATAATATTTATTACTCATTTCAAATCACTTTCTCAAATCCAATAAAATATGCATCAATTAATATGGATATCATGGTAAATTATGCACTTCATTTATTATTTCTTAAGGGACGTGAAAAGTCAAAACGTGCTAAATAAAAGTGAATGGAGGGAGTATTTTATTTGTTGAACATTTATAAGTTGGATGAAAGTAGTTTAGGTTAATATTTTAATTTCATGAAAACAGAAATATTACACATAAATAATAGTGACTCCAAACTTCCCAATATTTTCCATTTGCATTTGGGGCATGCTCATGGATCATTATCTTACATTTTCGGTTTCTTTTAAAAAAGAAATATTGCCATTAGGTTTATCCCTGTACTGGTTTGATGTGTACTATTTTTTCCTAGAGTATTAATTATGTTGAAAAGATAGATTTAAGGACGAAGGTGGTTTAGACTTTAAAAATTACATTAGTTAGTATAAATTATTAGGCGAGTTGTAGCATTTTTAACTTTTAGATTTATGGTTAAAATTAAGCATTATCTTTAGAATTGTTTAGATTTGCAAGTTCTTCTTTTGAAAACATAGAGAAAATTATGCTTAATAGAAGGAAGACAAAGTAAATTGGAAAACGCCAGATCTAAAGCAGTGTTTTAAAAGGCTTTTTGGGACTGTCTCGGTGCTCGCCCCAGGGCGGGGCACTATTAAAACGCCTTGAGGCTCATGTGTGGGATATAGTTCTGTAAGGCTTACGCCCCCAAGCATTTGACCGTGCGCCCTAAACACACCTAACTCTCAACGCTCGGGACTCGCCCATTAGTTCCTGTGCAATGTGTTGAATTCATTAATTTGCACTTTTGACTCTTAAAATTCTTTAACAAATGAATGATTAAAGTTCTTTTTATCTATAGGAATATAAAAATTGTGAGTAACTCAAATAACGAAGCATAGTATTGCATATTTACTAATTGAAGACATCGTGAAGGTGAATATCATATGAATATTTCTTCTAAAAATAGATGACCAAAATTTATGTCTTTACTTGATAGATCTTGATGTCTTAGTTCTATGTCTCTCAAAATTATCATATATTTTTTATTTACTATTTAAATATAATTTTATATTTACTCATGAATGAGTAATATTTTAAATTACAATGTTGATAAAATTTATTGAGTATTTACTTTTAAAGAGGCAAAATATGCAGTTTAAGAGATTATAATTTTTAATTGTTTGAAAGTTAAGAGGTTATAGTTAATTTATATTTTATAGTAACTTTAACAATATTGTATTATATATACTTGTAAAACATGCTAAATATTTTATTTTATATGAGTTTCTTTAATTGTTTTTAGTTTTTTGAACTTTTAATGTATCTTTTATATCTTTATTGTATTATAATGCTATATTATTAATTCATAAATTTAAAAAATTAAAGATCCGTGGGACTCACGTCTCGTGTCTCGAGGCTTTCGCCTCGTCCTGTATTAAGTAAAACGCCCCACCTTTCATTGTTTTTACATCCTATTATAGATTAGAGGTAATAAAATCCTTTTAAAGTCTTGTCTAGATATATAGAAGATATTATGTTAAGAAAGAAATTCAGAGATGGAATCTGATCAACGGTGGTTGATAGAGAAACAAATGTAGGAAAACAATCTATGGCAAAGACTGAGAAAGAACTTAAATTATGATTTGGGATGTGATTCGTTCGTCAAACGACTCAAATATAGCAACAAAAAATATTTGCTTATCAACGTTAATTGGAAAGTAAACATAAATCTCAACAAATTACAGTTTGTCATGGGGAAAGGGACGAGTTAACAAGTAGTAACAAATTCAAAGGCAGTGGCTTTTGGGCTGAATTATTTATATCTATATTTATATTTATATTTATTTATCTATATACTACTCCCTCCGGTCCAAAATAAGTGATTTTTTGGCCTTTTTCTTGTGGTCCAAAATAAGTGATTTTTCTAGATTTCAAGAATGAATTAATTATTTTTTTCCTACATTGTCCTTAAAGTAAATGGTGTTGGAATATGTGTTAGGAGTGTTTATGAGAGATAGTAAAGATTAATATGGTNATCCCACAGAGAGTTAACCTATCAGTTGCAACCTTCAGACCCACCAAGTCTTCAGAATCAGCTTCCCAAATATTTAAATTCTCAATTGAGTGTTCTTTACTAACTAACTTTCAAGTAACTACAATGCTATAACTAATAAAAAGGGTTGTAAACAATTATGAGAAAAAAGCTAAGGCAATGATTTCCCCTATTGATGGAATCCCTTCTGTTTATGCTCATACAAATTTACCCACACACCTCTATCAATCTTGAACACTAATCTTACCGCAAATCTCTCCCGAGTAATCACAGTAATCTACTATTGCACTCTCCCGAGATACACTAGCTTGCTTTATTTAGCACAATTCACTTTAGATTGCACCCAAGGCTTCGTTATTCCTAATCCGGCCTTTAAACCCGCAATTATAGATTCCTCTAATAATCTAGGAGTGGTGTTGTTCAACAAAACCCTAAATATGCACTCTTTTCCAAGTTATGCACACTAAATAGGCACAGCTAATTGAGGATCCTGTCAATTAACTACAACGAACACGAAGTTGAACAAATAAAGATTAAACTAGCAATTTGTATTCACATAAACAGAAGTTCATCACCATAGTCCATCAAAGCCTTAGACAAGAAATTTAGCTACTCATAGTTATGGGAGAATAAACTAAACTTGAATTCATCATAAAATCAAAAGAAAAGAAGAAAGATGTTTAGAGTACTTTCTCACAATTGTTCTCCTTGCTAAGAAACCTAAAAAATCAATACATGCCTCTCTTGGGCGAAGTCTAGTGTTTAAAATAGGGTTTAGGTCTAAAAATCCCGTGTTTTACACTTTGGTCCCCGAAGTTTCTGTGTCCACCGCGGTTCTACCGCGATCGCGGTAGAACCGCGGTAAAATACCCTCGCGGATCTTCAATTATTCAGAGACTACCTTCCACCGCGGTTTCACCGCGGTCGCGGTGGAACCGCGGTGGACCCTGTACCCGGGCAATTTGGCCTGTTTTGAATGGGTCACTTGGGAAATGCAACAATTAGCCTTTTTTTTCATCAATAGTTGACTCCAAACTGCTCCTTAGCCTTCCTTACACCTATATCACCTGCAAATCATGAAAAGTACCAATAAGAGCATTTTGTTGTCATTTTTCCACATTAAAGTTCACAAGAAGGTGGTTATTCGGTGCGTGATTATAGTCAAATTCACCTATTATCACAATTGCTCCATAATAAATACTATATCCAAACCAAAATTCATGGTTAATAGTATATATATCCCAACAATCTCTCACTTAGACTTTTAACCATAACAGTTATTAGAATATACTGTGTTTAAATGCATGGTTAATAGCATATACCCTAACACTAGGAAGTAATCCTTTCCTGGACCTTGCGTGAATGCGAGACATCCAACAATGTATCGTTCAAATCCAAAGAAAAAGTATTAAAATTGAATTAGAGTTACGGATGGTGCGTTATATTTTTTATGTTTGGATAGTGTCTTTAGACAACGATAAGCACTATACGGTCAACTTTTAGAACCGCGAATACTAAAATTCTTTTTTCTCATATTTATCGGAAAGTCTGGAATTTATTACTACTAATTATTTGGTCAGATTAGTCCCATATATATATATATATATATAAATTAGAGGAAACAGAAAAGATGACTTGACACATTTCTTTGGCCAAGGATCTTATTTATCTTTTTTCTCCTTTTTTTTGAGATTTTATCTCTCATTTTAATACAGAAAAAGTCATTTACTACCTAGGAAAGTGAACTAATAAGAAAAATAAATGAGGTTTACTTTTTTCTTGAATTTTTGGGCTTTCCCCAACTTTTTAGTTATTTAAATTAAATAAAAAAAATATATTACTGCATTTATCATGTCCTTAAAGCATTTAAGAACCGATAAAACCGTTCGTTTGATTTCCCTCAGTTCGGCAGCAGTTTTAGCAACAACACTAATTTATTTTACTGCATTTATCATGTCACTATCTCTGCTGTCACTTTTTCTTTTGATGCCTTTTTGTATTCCATGCGCTAATTAAGGGGTTTGTAAATAAATTTGGCCAATCCGAGTATTTCCATATACTCTTTCCAGAAGGAAACCCATTGTTGTCTCCTATGAAGTAAGAAGGACCAATCACCTATCCACATTACCTCACACCTTGGTATTTCAATAAAGCATATTCCCAATGCCTTGACCTTATGAGTACTGCTTCAACATTATTCCCTCCGGTCCAAAATAAGTGATTTTTTGGCCTTTTACTTGTGGTTCAAAAGAAGTGGTTTTTCTAGATTTCAAGAATGAATTAATTATTTTTTTCCTACATTGTCCTTGAAGTAAAAGGTGTTGGAATATGTGTTAGGAGTGTTTATGAGAGATAGTAAAGGTTAATATGGTCAATTCCATTGCTAATTAATGCTAAAAGGTAGATTTCTTAATTTGTGTGAAAACATCCAAAAAATCACTTATTTTGGACCGGAGGGAGTATAGTAAAAGTACGAAAATCCTTGGCGAAATGTCTTTTTTTTATCCTTAAAAAATAGAGTTCACATTGGACTACATTATCATTAAATTATTCTCCTAATATATTAGAACTTTGAAAACAATAAAAATTTACTCATTCCTTATTTGAACTAGGTAGAGAATCCTAATATTTAGAATTTCGATATGGAAGAACTTTAATTTGTTGAACGTATTGTAGTGAGATTATTCTTCTACCCAAGTTATTCTTTTTCCTTTTCTTACTTTGTTATAGTTAATTTAATCATTACCAATAAATAACTAACTTAATTATCAATAAATCTATTAGTTAAAACTTAATATCATTGTACCAATAAATGTATAAAATATACCACATACTAATTATTCGTTAGTTTTATATCATCTATGCAATTAAATGTGGGTATCCTATTCCTAATCATGCAGAGATTAATAATTATACTTAAGTTAGAAAACTACATCTATAAGGATTTAATACATTAGTAGTCGTGATATGGATTTAAGTTGTATACTAATTTTAGGGTACGCGCGCGTGTTTTTAATATCAATAAATATAACGTCTTAAAAGATTAAAATAGGCAGATGCCAACAGCGCCGCGTGCGCAGACAACGCCACGCGCGCAGGCCGTGATGCCAAAGACAATGCTGCTGACAACGGACATGTTGCTGCCTTATAGAAAACTAAGTCCTTTTCATTGTAAATATAGAGTAGTTTTATTTCATGTACTTCCATTATGTTTCTCTAGCTTAGTCAAGTCTAGTCTTGTAGCTTTGGATTATTTTTTTTAAGCATCATTAGGGGGAATCAAGCAATCAAACTTTCTAGCAAGCAAACAATTCTCTGTACTGGTGTATCTCCCCCTCGACACCATGTGTTATACCCCATTTTAAACTGGTTAAACTAAGGTACAACATATAGGCAATTCTGAATTTGATTAAAGTTAAAGAGTCGCCACCTAATTAATTATGGTGAACTAGGACACCTAATGTTGATAAAAGTAATTTAAAGTATAACTCTGTTAATGGTCTACTTAACCTAAAGGTTCTAGGTAAGGGTTCAATTAATCTAAAGGGAAGGTTTTTAAGGCACCCTTTAAGATCCATATTAAAATGGTTAACCGACCGGACTTAAATTAATTAATGCTATGTGGTATTAAGTTAGGGCATAGTAATGACTAAAATTCATATCTAATATAGAGTAGAATGAAATCTGCTTTTACTTTGGGTAGAGGCTAAAGAACTTATTTTATTTTTAGAAAAAAGGGAACAATTTGTTAAGTAGACTAACGTCCAAAAGAAAGGTCAAAGTTAGACTAGAAGAAAAAGTGATAAAGTTGTATTGATTTGCAAAATCATCTTATGATGTTAATAAAAGGAACTTTCGACTCACTTCAAATAAAAGGGAAAACAATAGGTCAAAATTTTAAAAGTGTGCCAGAAAAACTTGTTACTGCTTCAAAGTTAATATTTATCTCTTATTCTAACCTTGTAAAATGGGAACTAAATGAGTTAAAAGGGAAGAGTAGGTAAAAAAGTTGTTAGGCCAATGATTTTAAAGTCCTTATCTAGGTGTTTTATCCTATGTAAAAATGGGTACCTATATGATTATCCAGAAGTGAAGTAATCACTTGACTAAATATAACATCGCATATCAGTCAAGCATAGTGTTTAAAATAATCAACAACATAAAGGAAAAGTTAAATGAACAATTAGGAATCAAAGGGATAATTTGACTAGCTTCTCAGCTAGCATCCCATAAGGGATAATTTAGTTGTTTGTCTTTGCATCAGGCAGTCTGAGAATATAGAAGGGTGTTGACTCCATGCGGGTACAGTGCTGCGGCATCATCGAGTCTCGAAGCAAGACCCAAGAACGCTCTCATGTGTCATGCAAAACATAGATAAGAAAATAAAGGACATTAGCAAGGAGAATTCCATTCTTGACATTGTAGATATAGACAGACAGTAAGTAGAACAAAGAAAGCAATGTAACGTTCAATTTTGAACCATTTATAAATTAAAGAACCTTCCATACAATGCACCATCCATAATAGAAAAGACTTAAGCTTGTATCCATTTTTATACTTGAAAGGAAACATACTGAAATTGAAGTATACAACTTTACTACACCATTAATGCAACATAGTACAAGTAATTTCTATTCAAAATTGTTACCTAAGTATGTTGAGTTCCATATGGTAACTTAACTGACTATCAGTCGGAAGATCTTTTAAAAGTAACAGGAAATAAAGAGGATTTATTTACCTCTTCTAGTTATTGAATCCTAATAGAACATGGTATCTAGCTATTCCTAAAATAGTCTTATCTACTATTAGAAAGCACCACAACACTTCAACAAAGGTAACTCAAGTATGCAACGGTTAACTCCTCAAAGATTAGTATTATTATCTTCGAATATAATTTCAAGTGTAATATTCATATGATGCCACAGAAAGAGACCAAGGAATGTGAACTTACAGAGAATTCTGAACAAAACTCCAAGTTGACAGTCAAGAATCAGGACATCTTCATACATGTTCTCAATCAAACAGTGCACAAATGGCAATGCCGACAATCATAAGGAACCTAAACATGATATCTAGATTCATGAATCGACATCACAAGAATTGAAACCTTATGTGTTCATATAAATATTTTGTCAAACATTCATCAATCAAGACTTTTAACATACAACCAGAAAATTAAATCCTAATGGCATAATTTATACACAGGAAAAATTTTAACTTCTTGTTTCTAATTAACAGAGTGAACCATTGCACGTCAAATACTACCAGTAAAGAAAGAAAGGACTTGAGTTTGGGAGTAACTGACTGTTTGTGGGGCAGTGAACGAGGCGTCGACCTCGAATCTACTCTCTCGTTATGAACAGATCCGAACCTCGAGTCGAATGGGTACGAACACCTCTATCGCGGCTAAAGTACACCGAGACAGTAAATAAAAGTTTGAAAGTTCTTTCTGAAAGTTTCTAAAGGACGAGAAGAGTGGTAAGAGTAAGAAAAACAGTAGTGTTTATAGTAGTGTTCGAGTGGCGGCTTCAGCCTAGACTTAGTATTTTTGACAATGTAAAGTGTGGTTTCTTGTTCTCTTCCACCTCTGGTTTCGGCTGAGATAGAAAGAGCCTCTTTATAGAGAAGGGTTCGGTCTCCTTGAGAAAGTGATTCTCGGGCGGGATATGAAGAATAAATTAGCCGTTTGAATTTCAAAAGAGCCGTTTGAATTTCAAAGAGAAAATCTTTACACCAGCGATTAAATCTGGATAAACGTCAGAAACTTCAAAAGTATTTTGGCCACTTGTTGCAGACGAGAGAGAGAATAAGTCGCGAGATTTGAAGAGAGACAATGAACTTACTTGAAATCGGCAAGGCAAACTTCTTCCATGGTTGAGAAGAAAGTTGGAGTTACACTAGAAGGGTAAAGAGGGAAGACAACGTATGAGATGAGAGAGTGGGAACCCTAATTGTTTTTTGAGGTCTTGGGCAGCAAATGGATTTTTGGGCTGCTGGTGCTGGTTTCTTCTTTGGGCCTTTTGTTCGGCCGAAAATGGACATGCTTTGACGTAATTTTGAGTTCCAAAGTCCCTTCTTCTTATATTTATTCAAGCTTCTAAATTTGGTCAAATGCTTAATCTTTACAATATATCATGTATCATATTAAACAGACAATAGTAATATTAATAACAATATTTTGAGATTAACAATAATAATGATAATAATAACAATAATATTATTTAGTAGCAATAGTAGTGGTGGTAATAGTAGTAGTAGTAGTAGTAATAGTGGTATTAATAATAATAATAATAGTAGTAGTAGTAGTAGTAGTAGTGGCAAATAGTATTTAAAAAAAATAAAGTATTTGATGTATTAATAACTTAGAAGCTCAAGGAAATTAACTGGAAGAAAGGAGGGACAAAATTGGATGTCAACACCGTGTTGCTTTTCTGTAATAGCTTTCATTAATGCAATCAAGCTTTCTTTCATTCTCAATTCTCATTTCTGTTCTCTCAATTGCTCTTGACATTGGTTTTCCCGTACGACACTGATGATAACTAGGGATTTTGACGCGTTTCATGCTCCTTCTTGCTTATGCTTTGATTATAAATTCTTACAAAATAGTCCCAAAAGGTTCATAAGTTGTGCTTGATTGCAGGTTTGATCGACAAAGTGACGAAATGTCAAACATCGGCTCAAAAGGAGTGAAACCTGCTCAAGTACCTAAGACAAGGCAAAACTCAGGAGAACAGGCCTAGTGCGGCCGCACTACTCTTTGTGCGGTCCGCACTAGAGAGATTCAGAGAGTCAGAAATTAAGGCTTCAAGCAACGCGGCCGCACTCCATTATATGCGGTCCGCGGTGAAGGCTCCGCGGCCGCACTACCATTATGTGCGGTCTGCGGAAGAGAAGTTCAGAGAGGTGAAAATTGCCATGGTTCAAGTTGCGCGGTCCGCAGTCATATTTGTGCGGACCGCATTAGAGACCTCCGCGGCTGCGGTCCATCCTACGCGGTCCGCGGAGCCTGAGTTCAGAGAGACAAGATTGCAAGTCCCAGAGCCTAGTGCGGCCCGCACTGACCCCGCAGGGGTATTTTTGTCCAGTTTTTCCAGCCTAGTATAAATAGAACCTTTTTCCATTTTTAGGGTAATCAGTTATTTTATTTTAGCAGCTGCGCTCGTGAGAACATCATCTGTAGCCATTTTTGGCATCTTAGCTTAGATTTAATGATAGATGCTTGTATTTTACTTTAGTGTTTAATTAATATGTCTTCTTCTTCAGTTATTTCTCTATTTTCTTGTTCAAGCATGAGTAACTAAACCCATTAGCTAGGGTTGTGGCTGAACCCTAGTGTGGGTAATTGATGGGTGTTGTGATATAAGGTCAGATTGACTATGGGTGTTTGTATTTGGGTCAATTTTATGGTTTAATTTATGAATTGGTGGTTGCAAACACTGGTTTGTGCTAAGTTGACTTGGCTCTTCTTGAGAGAGAGATCCTAAGTATCCAAAATTGACCCAACAAGGAATTGGGATGGACTCAAGAGAATTGATAGTCCTAATTAAAGGGTTAAACATCGAGAGAGTAATTACCCGACTTGAACCCTAGTTGCTTGAGCTAATTTGCCTACCCATTTGGTCTCGAGAGAGTCATTGGGCAAAATCACTCTCTCTACCGAGAGGTGTGAGAGTGGGTAAAATTGTGCAACGGTTATACATATTTTCCCAATCATGTCAATCAAGCCTTAGAAGCAATTACCCGTCAATTAGCCACCTAGGTGAAAGTCACTACCCTAGTGCCCCTTAATCCATTAGATACAACTCTTAGCAATTATCTCTTAGCTTAATCTAGTTGCATTTTTAATTAGTAGTTTGATAAAAAATAGAATTATAAGGAAAATCCAAAAATGAATAGAAGACCAATTAAGAGCATACACGCATTCCTCAACTAGATAGATACTCGACTCCAATCCTAGCTCTCTGTGGATTCGATCCCGACCCAAAATTGGGTAAAAGCTATTGCGACCCTCTCTCGCTACTTTTTAGTGGTGCGGAGTTGGCAGCGATCACTTTTTAGCGCCGTTGCCGGGGAGCTAACGCGTTTTGGGCTATCTATTTAGTTAGTTTTTGTGTTTGTTCTTCTTTCCTTCTTTGTTACTAATTTGAGTGTGTGATTATTACAGCTACCAAATGGCTTTAAAATGCTAATGATCCTCTTGGGAATGTGCTTGCGGGGGAGGAGGTAGATGAAATTGGAGAGGATGAGGTGCCTCTTGTACCTCCCGGACCACGACGAGGCCGCCGGCCAATGCTAATGATAATATTCCAGACCCTCCTCTGCAACCTCCCAAGAGTGGCTCCCAGAGTATTATCTAACCAAGGATATGCAAGTGCTATTGTCCCACCAAGAATCCGGGCGGGCAATTTTCAGACAACCAATGTGATGTTGACTTTACTTGAGTAGCGTGGGTATTTCACGGCGTTGCGGATCAAAATGCCTACAAACATCTAAAAGAGTTCGTGGATACATGTTGGGGTAGCAAGCAGACGAATGTGTCCGAAGATGCTCTTAAGGTTGAGACTTTCCCCTTCTCACTTCGGGGTAAAGGCATTGGATTGGCTAGAGAGACTCCCCAACCATTCCATCACAACTTGGGATGAGTTGGCGGATAAGTTTATTGCTAAATTTTTCTCATCCGGGCACATGGTGGCACTTCGAGATGAGATATTGGCTTTCAAGCAAGAACCCACGGAACCCCTACATGAGATTTGGGAGCGATTTAGAACAATGGTGAAAGAATGCCCAAACAACGATATGACCGAGGCGATGATTCAGCAAGCCTTCTATCGGGGCATCGATACTACAAATCAGTGCATAGTCAATCAATTGGCCGGGGTAATTTCATGAAGTTGTCTTATGATGAAGCTTGCGAGATTCTTGATGAGATGGCAGATACATCTTCCGCATGGCAAAGTAGAGCCAATGTTCCGCAAGGTGACCCTACGGTTATTCATTTGCATAAGGAGTTACATGACCATGGGCAGGCTATAGCGGAGTTGACAACTACTTTGAATCAATTGGCTAAGGTACAGTTGCAACAAGTCCAAAACCCTCGCCAAGTGAATGCTATGGAAAGTGTCAATTTGCTTACCAACAAGAGAAGGCAAAGAAGGCAACAAAATCAAGGGAATTCTGAGCAATTTGATGATGATTGTGATGGGTTTCAAAATGATGGGTATGATGAGCAAAATGAAGAGGTACAATATGTTAACAACTATCAAGGCAATAGAGACAACTCTTCAAACCAACAATGGCGACCCCAAGAAAATTGGGGCAATCAACAATAAGGTGGTGGTAATTGGAACAACAACAAACAAGGCGGTAATTGGGGGAACAAAAATCAAGGTAACCAAGGGCATTGGAATGGTAATTACAACAATTGGAACAACAATGGTCAAAGCGGGTGGAACAACAATGGAAATCAAGGCAATCGGGGGCAAGGCTTTCAAAGGCCCCCGATGTACCAACAACCGAATAATCCACTTTCGTTTCATTCTCAAGGATCTAGTTTTTTGGGTAATGATATGGGAAGGATAGAAATGATATTCGAACAAATGATGAAGAAGAACCAAGATTCCGATGCTCAATTGGCTTCCCACAATACCTCTATCCGGAATTTAGAGGTGCACTTAGGCCAAATCTCTCAATCATTGAATACTCGCCCTAAGGGTGCTCTACCAAGTGATACGGTAGTGAACCCTAAGGGTGGGAACAATCATGTGATGGTGGTTACAACAAGAAGTGGGAGAGGCGGTGATGTGCATGCCTCGAAAGATAAGCAAGTTGTGGATGATGATGTTGAGTTGCGAGAAAATGATGTACCTTTGATAGTTGAAGATTGGTTGAGAATGAGGTGACCAATGATGTGAGGATTGATATTGATGAGGCCGAGGTGGAAACTCAAGACGTCGTGAACCCGTCTAGGGAACATGTGATTGATATGCCCGAGTCGGTGGTGCCCAAAGCCAAGGCACCTTTGCCTAGGCCACCTCCGCCTTATCCTCAAAGGATTGCGAAACAAATAAATGATAATCAATTCAAAAAGTTCATTAATATGATGAAGAGCTTGTCCATAAATGTGTCGTTGGTGGAAGCCCTTGAACAAATGCCGGTCTATGCAAAGTTCATGAATGATTTGGTGACGAAAAAGCGGTCAATGGATAGTGAAACAATAAAGATGACTCACCAAGTTAGTGCTATCGTGCATTCTATGGCCCCAAAACTTGAAGACCCCGGAGCTTTTACTATCCCTTGCACTATCGGTAGTGCGGATTTTTCCAAGGCCATTTGTGATTTTGGGGCTAGCATAAATTTGATGCCTAATTCGGTCTTCAAGACTTTGGGAATCGAGCAACCTAGGCCAACCTCAATGAGACTTCAAATGGCGGATCGATCGATGAAGCGACCCTTGGGCATAATTGATGATGTGCTTGTCCGGGTGGACAAGTTTATATTGCCGGCCGACTTTGTCATTTTGGATTTTGATGTGGACTTTGAAGTCCCAATTATTCTAGGGAGACCTTTCCTTGCAACGGGGAAGGCATTGGTTGATGTTGAAGCGGGTGAGCTAACTTTCCGAGTGGGGGATGAGAAGGTCGTCTTCCATGTTTGCAAGTCCATGAAACAACCCAATACCACCGAGGTGTGCTCATTTGTGGACATTGTTACAGCTTTGATAGTGGATGACACAAGTTCTATGATTAATGTGGAGGATTCCCTTGAGGTCGTGCCTCTAAATATGGATGTCAATGATGTTGCAAGTAGAGTGGAGTGCATGGATGCTTTACAGGTATGGGCTTGCACTCTTGTGAGCCTAGGAAATTGTCTTTGGATCTTGCAAACCGGGAAACTCACAAAATTATCTTGGAGGATGCTACAAAGCCGTCCTTGGAGCATCAAAGAAGATCAAATGAGGCGACCCAAGAAGTGGTGAAAATAGAGATTATCAAGTGGTTGGACACCGAGGTGGAGCTCCCTATTTCTGACAGCTCTTGGACTTCTCCGGTGCAATGTGTACCGAAGAAGGGTGGCATGACCGTGGTGACAAATTCTCAGAATGAGTTGATTCCTACAAGAACAGTCACAGGTTGGCAGGTTTGCATGGACTATGGAAAATTGAACAAAGTGACCCGCAAGGATCATTATCCCTTGCCATTCATTGATCAGATGCTTGGCCGACTCGCTGGGCGTGCTTTTTATTGCTTCTTGGAAAGTTTGATGATAGCCACGTGGTGGCGCTTCTTGATCTAGAGTGATGTGGTGGTAAAATACGTCGTGCCGCGACGTTAAATCAGGCGCTTCTTGGGAGGCAACCCCTGTCTTTTTCTTCTTGTTTTCTTTGATTTTCTTTGTAGTATAGGATTGATTTTTGGGCTAATTGGTTGTGAGATGTTGCAGGGATTGTGTTGATGTAGTGCAAAACGGTGTGAAGAAAATGATCAGTCTCTGAAGTTGCCAGTGCGGCCGCACTACACTTTGTGCGGTCCGCACTGGTGAAGGCTAAGTGGAGGACTCTCTGAAGTTTTACACCATGGCCGCATGGCATTTTGTGTGGACCGCGGTGGACCTTTGCGGCCGCGGTCTATTTTGTGCGGACCGCAGAGGTTGCCTTCACAAATTTCTTGTAAACAAACCAGTGCGGACCGCGGTCCATTTTGTGCGGCCGCGCTGGTAGGTGAGGATGGGTCCCAGCGGTTGTCTATAAATAGACCTCAGGGACCCCTGTTTACACTTTTCGCCAATTTTAAACTCATAAGAGACTAAGTACTGTTCATCCTTCTTCCTTTCTCGTGATTAATCGTTGCTTTGTGTTGATTCTTTCCTGCTTTGGTAACAGTTCACCTAACTCCTTTTAGTGTAATTGTTTAATTTCATTTTAGTTTCATTTCTTGTAGCTTGTAATCCTTCTTCATTCCCGTATTTCTTCAATTTTTAGGTTAGTTTAGTGTAAATGTTAAATTTTGTTTGCTTGGTGAGCATAATTAACTGGGTAATAGAGTAGGGACAATATCTAGGTGAAAACTTGAACTAAAATGCAAATCCCAAGAACCCTAACTCAGTGCCATATCTGGGCACCCTCCGCGGATCGCGATCGTGTTTGTGCGGTCCGCGGTGATGATTTTCTAAAAGTTGACCTTAAGCCCAGTGCGGCCGCAATACATTTTGTGCGGTTCGCACTGGCCCACCACGGCCGCAGTACCCATTTTTCGGGCGACCGGTGGTGAGGATTCAGAGAGCTATTTTNATTGACCCAACAAGGAATTGGGATGGACTCAAGAGAATTGATAGTCCTAATTAAAGGGTTAAACATCGAGAGAGTAATTACCCGACTTGAACCCTAGTTGCTTGAGCTAATTTGCCTACCCATTTGGTCTCGAGAGAGTCATTGGGCAAAATCACTCTCTCTACCGAGAGGTGTGAGAGTGGGTAAAATTGTGCAACGGTTATACATATTTTCCCAATCATGTCAATCAAGCCTTAGAAGCAATTACCCGTCAATTAGCCACCTAGGTGAAAGTCACTACCCTAGTGCCCCTTAATCCATTAGATACAACTCTTAGCAATTATCTCTTAGCTTAATCTAGTTGCATTTTTAATTAGTAGTTTGATAAAAAATAGAATTATAAGGAAAATCCAAAAATGAATAGAAGACCAATTAAGAGCATACACGCATTCCTCAACTAGATAGATACTCGACTCCAATCCTAGCTCTCTGTGGATTCGATCCCGACCCAAAATTGGGTAAAAGCTATTGCGACCCTCTCTCGCTACTTTTTAGTGGTGCGGAGTTGGCAGCGATCACTTTTTAGCGCCGTTGCCGGGGAGCTAACGGTTTTGGCTATCTATTTAGTTAGTTTTGTGTGTTGTTCTTCTTTCCTTCTTTGTTACTAATTTGAGTGTGTGATTATTACAGCTACCAAATGGCTTTAAATGCTAATGATCCTCTTGGGAATGTGCTTGCGGGGGAGGAGGTAGATGAAATTGGAGAGGATGAGGTGCCTCTTGTACCTCCCGGACCACGACGAGGCCGCCAGGCCAATGCTAATGATAATATTCCAGACCCTCCTCTGCAACCTCCAAGAGTGGCTCCCAGAGTATTATCTAACCAAGGATATGCAAGTGCTATTGTCCCACCAAGAATCCGGGCGGGCAATTTTCAGACAACCAATGTGATGTTGACTTTACTTGAGTAGCGTGGGTATTTCACGGCGTTGCGGATCAAAATGCCTACAAACATCTAAAAGAGTTCGTGGATACATGTTGGGGTAGCAAGCAGACGAATGTGTCCGAAGATGCTCTTAGGTTGAGACTTTTCCCCTTCTCACTTCGGGGTAAGGCATTGGATTGGCTAGAGAGACTCCCTAATCATTCCATCACAACTTGGGATGAGTTGGCAGATAAGTTTATTGCTAAATTTTTCTCACCCGGGCATATGGCGGCGCTTCGAGATGAGATATTGGCCTTCAAGCAAGAACCCACGGAACCTTTGCATGAGATTTGGGAGCGGTTTAGAACAATGGTGAAGGAATGCCCCAATAATGATATGACCAAGGCGATGATTCAACAAATTTTCTATCGGGGCATCAATACTACAAATCAATGCATAGTCAATCAATTGGCCGGGGGTAATTTCATGAAGTTGTCTTATGACGAAGCTTGCGAGATTCTTGATGAGATGGCGGATACATCCTCCGCATCGCAAAGTAGGGCCAATGTTCCTCAAGGTGACCGTACGGTTATTCATTTTCATAAGGAGTTACATGACCATAGACAAGCTATAGCGGAGTTGACAACTACTATGAATCAATTGGCTAAGGCACAATTGCAACAAGTCCAAAACCCTCGCCAAGTGAATGCTATGGAAAGTGTTAATTTGCTTACCAACAAGAGAAGGCAAAGAAGGCAACAAAATCAAGGAAATTCTGAGCAATTTGATGATGATTGTGATGGGTTTCAAAATGATGGGTATGATGAGCAAAATAAAGAGGTACAATATGTTAACAACTATCAAGGCAATAGAGGCAACTCTTCAAACCAACAATGGCGACCCCAAGGAAATTGGGGCAATCAACAACAAGGTGGTGGTAATTGGAACAACAACAACCAAGGCGGTAATTGGGGGAACCACAATCAAGGAAACCAAGGGCATTGGAATGGTAATAACAACAATTGGAACAACAATGGTCAAGGCGGGTGGAATAACAATGAAAATCAAGGCAATCGGGGGCAAGGCTTTCAAAGACCCCCGATGTACCAACAACCGAATGATCCACCTCTGTTTCAATCTCAAGGATATAGTTCTTTGGGTAATGATATGGGAAGAATAGAAATGATGTTCGAACAAATGATGAAGAAGAACCAAGATTCCGATGCTCAATTGGCTTCCCACAATACCTCTATCCGGAATTTAGAGGTGCAATTAGGCCAAATCTCTCAATCATTGAATACTCGCCCTAAGGGTGCTTTACCAAGGTGATATGGTAGTGAACCCTAAGGGTGGGAACAATCATGTGATGGCAGTTACAACAAGAAGTGGGAGAGGCGGTGATGTGCATGCCTCGAAAGATAAGCAAGTTGTGGATGATGATGTTGAGTTGCGAGAAAATGATGCACCTGTGATAGTTGAAGATGTGGTTGAGAACAAGGTAAACAATGAAGTGAGGATAGATATTGATGAGGCCGAGGTGGAAACTCAAGATGCCGTGAACCCGTCTAGGGAACACGTGATTGACATGCCCGAGCCGGTGGTGCCCAAAGCCAAGGCACTTTTGCCTAGGCCACCTCCGCCTTATCCTCAAAGGCTTGCAAAGCAAAGAAACGATAATCAATTCAAAAAGTTCATTGATATGATTAAGAGCTTGTCCATAAATGTGCCGTTGGTGGAAGCCCTTGAACAAATGCTGGGCTATGCAAAGTTCATGAAAGATTTGCTGACGAAAAAGCGGTCTATGGATTGTGAAACAATAAAGATGACTCACCAAGTTAGTGCTATCGTGCATTCTATGGCCCCAAAACTTGAAGACCCCGGAGCTTTTACTATCCCTTACACTATCGGTAGTGCGGATTTTGCCAAGGCCCTTTGTGATTTGGGGGCTAGCATAAATTTGATGCCTTATTCGGTCAAGACTTTGGGAATTGGGCAACCTAGGCCAACCTCAATGATACTTCAAATGGCGAATCGATCGATGAAGCGACCCTTGGGCATAATTGATGATGTGCTTGTCCAGGTGGACAAGTTTATATTGCAGGCCAACTTTGTCATTTTGGATTGTGATGTGGACTTTGAAGTCCCAATTATTCTAGGGAGACCTTTCCTTGCAACGAGGAAGGCATTGGTTGATGTTGAAGCGGGTGAGCTAACTTTCCGAGTGGGGGATGAAAAGGTCGTCTTCCATGTTTGCAAGTCCATGAAGCAACCCAATAGCACAGAGGTGTGCTCATTTGTGGACATTGTCATAGCTGTGATAGTGGATGACACAAGTTCTATGATTAATGTGGAGGATTACCTTGAGGCCGTGCCTCTAAATATGGATGTCAATGATGTTGCAAGTAGAGTGGAGTGCATGGATGCTTTACAGGGTATGGGCTCGCACTCTTGTGAGCCTAGGAAATTGTCTTTGGATCCTGCAAACCGGGAAACTCACAAAATTATCTTGGAGGATGATGCAAAGCCGTCCTTGGAGCATCAAAGAAGATCAAATGAGGCGACGCAAGAAGTGATGAAAATAGAGGTTATCAAGTGGTTGGACCCGAGGTGGAGCTCCCTATTTCTGACAGCTCTTGGACTTCTCCGGTGCAATGTGTACCGAAGAAGGGTGGCATGACCGTGGTGACAAATTCTCAGAATGAGTTGATTCCTACAAGAACAGTCACAGGTTGGCAGGTTTGCATGGACTATGGAAAATTGAACAAAGTGACCCGCAAGGATCATTATCCCTTGCCATTCATTGATCAGATGCATGGCCGACTCGCTGGGCGTGCTTTTTATTGCTTCTTGGGAAGTTTGATGATAGCCACGTGGTGGCGCTTCTTGATCTTGAGTGATGTGGTGGTAAAATACGTCGTGCCGCGATGTTAAATCAGGCACTTCTTGGGAGGCAACCCATGTGTTTTTCTTTTTGCTTTCTTTGATTTTTCTTGGTAGTATAGGATTAATTTTTGGGCTAACTGGTTGTGAGATGTTGCAGGGATTGAGTTGATGCAGTGCAGGACATAATGGCAAAATTGTTTAGTCTCTGAAGTTTCCAGTGCGGCTGCACTACACTTTGTGCGGTCCGCACTGGTGTGAGCCAAAGTGGAGGACTCTCTAAAGTTTGCCACCGCGGCCGCATGTCATTTTGTGCGGACCGCGGTGGACCTCTGCGGCCGCGGTCTGTTTTGTGCGGACCGCAGAGGTTGCCTTCTCAAATTTCTTCTAAACAAACCCAGCGCGGACCGCGGTCCGTTTTGTGCGGTCGCGCTGGTAGGTGAGGCTGGGTCCCACAGGCTTCTCTATAAATAGACCTCAAGGGTCTCCTATTACCCTTTTCAAAAAATTAACTCTCAAAGGCCCTAAAATTACTGTTCATCTTCTCTCTTCATCGTAATAGCTTGTTTTCATTGTGTTGATTCACTTCTTCTCAATATCTGGTAACAATTTATCCACTTCTTTTTAGTTTAATTGTTTAATTTCATTTTATTTTCTTTTCTGTTAGCTTTGTAGTCTTCTCCTCCCGTAATTCTTCAATTTTTAGGTTAGTTTAGTTTAACTATTAATTTTTGTGTGCTTGGTGGGCATATTGAACTGGGTAATTGAGTAGGGACCATATCTATGTGAAAATTTGAACTAAAATGCAAAACCAAAGAACCCTAACTCAGTTCCATATCTGGGCACCCTCCGCGGACCGCGGTCGTGTTTGTGCGGTCCGTGGTGATGATTTTCTGAAAGTTGACCTTAAGCCCACTGCGGCCGCACTACATTTAGTGCGGTCCGCACTGGCCCACCGCGGCCGTGGTACCATTTTGTGTGGGCCGCGATGGTGAGATTCAGAGCTTATTTTTGGGACCTTAGACCTGTGCGGACCGCGGTCATTCTTGTGCGGTCCGCGGTGGCCTCCGTGCGGCCGCACTGCCATTTTGTGCGGTCCGCACTAGCCATGTTCTGCAACTATGTCTGCAACTGTCTGCTTCTGTTTTGAAATTCATTCTGCACATGTGTTTCACTGCTTCTATTGATACTAACAAAGTTAGATGCTTGTTCTTGCAGACAATGGTTAAACAACAAGGAGGAAGAGGATCAAAACAACCCGGGAGAGGTGAATCCTCCCAGGGAGGCAAGGGCAAGAAGATGATTAAACTCACTACCCAAGCTCGGGAAAACATAAAAAAGACCAGGCAGCTGATAAAAGCTGCAGACAGAGCTGCTTCCCATTCTTCGGGGAGTGAGTACCAACCGTCAAGGGACGTCTCTTCAGACTCCGTGCCAGAGTACATGGAGGACTGGTCGGAGAGAGATAGGTGGAGAGACACTCCTCCACCATCACCCACTATCCGAAGGCCAATCAATGTCGTTTCTGAGTCGTCTGAGGGCTCAGCAGCGGTAGTGGGGATGAGTCCACCTACCCCACAGCTTCATTATCTGGGGAGAGTGCAGGCAGAGATGAGGAGGAGGTGCAGGGAACTGTAGGTGGTGAGCCTCAGGTGGGAGGCATTGCTCGAACTAGGAAGCCCGATGTTTGGGAGGACAGATTTGTGAGCCAAGTGGCATACCATAAGTTTAGGGAGTGGTGGCCGGTGAGGCATTTGATATCGGAGCGGAGTTTTATTGACAAAGACTTGCTACCCACAACCCTAACGTGCAGAGGCAATTTAGAACTAGAGTGGGCTGGGAAATATTTATGGAGAAGTGTATAGATGCCAATGAACACATGGTCAAGGAATTTTATTGTAATGTAGCCCACATCGTCAAGGGTTCCAAAGTGACCAAGGTTCGGGACAAAAAGGTGTTGTTCGACGGGAAGTCTCTGAATGATTATTTGGGCTTCAATGAAGAGGGTGAGACTCTATATCTGGCAAAGTTGAAGATGGGCGAGGGGGTCCGTCCTTGGTTAGCTCAGTACCTAGCAATCCCAGGTACAGTTCCGGAGTGGTTGACAGCTGGGGTCAAAATATTGCGGAGGACCCTGAACTTTGAGGCTAGGGGTTGGTTGACTTTTGTTTGCAGTCGGGTCGACCCTACTACACATGACCAGACCATTCCTCTCCACCGGGCTGTATTGGTTGCTTCCATCATGGCAGGATACCCCATCAATGTGGGGAATGTGATGTCCCGCATCATCTCTTGTGGGCGTCGAGGCTGACCGGAACTACCCTTACCCCAACACCCTCTCTATGTATTTCCGGGACTTGGAGGTGAAAAAGAAGCCCTATGATGTCAAGGCAAAACCAGTATAGCCCCCTTCTCATGGTATAGTTTGAAGGGGCCAGACAACCCCAAGGACAAGAACTACAAGGCCCCTGCTTCTGCCCCAACTAGCCAGTCTGAAGAGCTAGTTGTGGTAGAAGCCTCTACTGAGCCTGCCTCCACAGTTGCTGACATGCCTCTCGGACCTTCCACTACTGCTGACTTGCCTCCTGGTCCTTCTACCTCGGCTGGCCTGGAGATTCCATCTTCCCGGGCCCATCCTATCACTGCCCATCGGCTGAGCCAGACACTTCAGAGCCTAAATAACTGGATGTATACTGCTTCGTCCAAGTTGTCTAACTTGACCTCCACTATTGCAGCTCAGTCGGCACCTCAGCCGGCACAGGTCCCACAGTCCATTGAGGATGCATTGAAGAAGATACTGGAAAATCAGGAGAAGATCCTCAGTACTCAGAGTGCCTTGGCTAAGGCAGTGGATTCACATGGCAAGGCTATAAAGGAGCTTGCCAAGGAGCATAAGAAGCTGCACAAGACACATGCCTCCAAGGAGTCCATGAAGGAGCTGAGGGCGAATGTGGATAGACTGAAGGCAGACCAGCTGCCTTTAGACTTATTATTTGAGGACCCAGCTCCAGCAGCAGTGCTAGCAGCAGCCACAGACCCAGAGCAGACACAGAGGCCTCCAAAGAAGAGGAGGAAGATCCCTAGAGCAGATGATGCCATCATCCAGTTGGCAGACCCACCGGAGGCTTCCTCCAGTCAGCCACAGGATGTACCAGATCCACAATCGGTCCAGGTCCAGTCCCAGGTACCAGCAGCTGAGCAGCAGGATATCGAGATCTAGTTTGAGGTTCTCGAGCACACAGAGGACCCAGGGACCACTCATGATCCTATGCAGACGGACGAGGCTTAGGGAGTCTTCATATCCTTTCTTGATTATTTTTTGTGCTTATTTTGTTTAGTTGGCATTGGGGACAATGCCAACTTTTATTTGAGGGGGTGCGCCCTATATTTTATTTTGGATGACTGTATATATTATACACTTTTATGCTTTCTTGATTTTTCACATTTGGTCTGTATATAATCTTACATTTAGTTACTTTTATCGCACTTTTTATCTTTCCTTTGGTCTGTATATAAAGTTACATCATTGTATATATTCAGTCCCCGTTGTATATTCAAAGCCCCTATTGTACATATTCATTCTATTTTCTATTTTCGCAAAATTTTTCCGTTTTTAGCTTCTTATATAGGCTCGTAGCCTTTTGTTTTGTTTTGGGTGTTTTAATAAGCCTTTGGTTTTCTTAATGCCACGGTTCTTTCCAAAGGTGGTAGAATTGTGTGAACCGGTGGCTCTTCCCAATGATAGATGGCGTGACAGCCTTCTTAAGGGTTTGAGTCCGTTTTTGTTTTTTTTTGTTTTTGGTAGTTTATAGTTAAGGGTACCTCAAGCAAAGCTTCACTTGGGCCTAGCACATTTGCCTTTGATCCCATGGTCAAAGACAAAATGTTGTGTTTAGGATGGTGAAAGTTGTGGCCTTGAGACTCTTGCGTTGGCCGATAATCATCAAGTGGTTTTTCGGGACCATTGTGTGCTCAAATCGTATCTAAGGTCATTGTGGGCCCCCCGACTCTATGCCTTTAGCAATCCTTTAGCTTGTGTGGTGAGAAATCGAATTGCGAGTCCAAGTCCCGAGCCATTGGTCTAGAACTTGCCCTGAATGTTTGTTGAGGCGAAATCTTGAGTGAAATTTGACTTGGGAAGTGATTATAGGCTGTCCTTGATCCAAATGATAGTTGAACAAATTCCATAACCTACCAATGATATGATCCCTAGTTAACCCTTTTGAGCCTTAGACCTTTTTCTTTCAAGAACCATGTTACAAGCCTATACCCGTTCTAAAAGATACCCTCTCTTGGCACCCGATCTTTCCTTGAGCACATGGCAAAAGTATAAGTTTGGGGGAGAGACGAGGATGACAATAAAGTGGTATAAGGCAAAAAAAATGAAGAAAAGGAAAGGCAATGAAAAAGAAAGAAAAGCAAAAAGACAAAAAGAATGCTCAATATGAGAAAGAATAAAAAGGGATTCAAGAAAAGTAAAAGAATGAAAGGTGTGGAAAGTTGAAAAAGGAGAAAAGAATTGAAATGCATAAGAAAGAGTGACAATGGGTCTCTCTAACCCCTTGGAAAGAGGTGAAATGACTCAAAGAGTCAAATGAATTGTGCCAAATGAATCAAAAGAAGTGCTTAAGGGAAGATGGAACCCACTTAGACCAAAACATTTCCTACCCTGAACCAAAAGCCTTCACAATAACTCCACAAAAGCCCTAAATGATCTTGAGTTGAATGAAGCTTACATTAGTGGATACTTACATAAGGGGAAAGCATATGGTACCTAAAGCCGGACTTGTGACCTTTTTCTTGAGAGAGATGAGTGAAATCCCATTAACCTCGGTTTGTGTGCCAATACTCTTAAAGGTGAGGTTTGCTTAGGGAGAGTTGAGGATGTGTGAGTTTGGGTTCCACAATGACTAGAGTAATTGAAAGAGTTCGTTGATGTGTTGAGTCAACTCTTGATGCTCTTGTGTCACAATTGATCCATGGTTTTTCAAAGGTTAAATGTTGTCAATGATGCATTCGTATTGAGGGCAATTGTTAATCCCAATTGATACTTGTTGAGGTCACTTTAGGATAATTGAAAATTCTTGGATTTTACTTTAAGGGGTGGGTCTTATTTTGTTTGCTTGAGGACAGGCAAAAGCTTAAGTTTGGGGGAGTTGATAACTAGGGATTTTGACGTGTTTTATGCTCCTTCTTGCTTACGCTTTGATTATAAATTGTTACAAAATAGTCCCAAGAGGCTCATAAGTTGTGCTTGATTGCAGGTTTGATCGATAAAGTGACGAAATGTCAAAGATCGGCTCAAAAGGAGTGAAACCTGCTCAAGTACCTAAAACAAGGCAAAACTCAGGAGAACAGGCCTAGTGCGGCCGCACTACTCTTTGTGCGGTCCGCACTAGAGAGATTCAGAGAGTCAGAAATCAAGGCTTCAAGCAACGCGGCCGCACTCTATTATGTGCGGTCCGCGGTGAAGGCTCCACGGCGGCACTACCATTATGTGCGGTCTGCGGAAGAGAAGTTCAGAGAGGTGAAAATTGCCATGGTTCAAGCTGCGCGGTCCGCGGTCATATTTGTGCGAACCGCATTAGAGACCTCCGCGGCCGCGGTCCATTCTGCGCGGTCCGCGAAGCCTGAGTTCAGAGAGCCAAGATTGCAAGTCCAAGAACCTAGTGCGGCCGCAGTCCATCTTGTGCGGCCCGCACTGACCCTGCAGGGGCATTTTTGCCTAGTTTTTCCAGCCTAGTATAAATAGAATCTTTTTCCATTTTTAGGGCAATCAGTGATTTTATTTTAGCAGCTGCGCTCGTGAGAACATCATCTGTAGCCATTTTTGGCATCTTAGCTTAGTTTTAACGATAGATTCTTGTATTTTACTTTAGTGTTTATTTAATATGTCTTCTTCTTCAGCTATTTCTCTATTTTCTTGTTCAAGCATGAGTAGCTAAACCCATTAGCTACGGTTGTGGCTCAACCCTAGTATGGGTAATTGATGGGTGTTGTGATTTAAGGTCAGATTGACTATGGGTGTTTGTATTTGGGTCAATTTTATGGTTTAATTTATGAATTGGTGGTTGCAAACACTGGTTTGTGCTAAGTTGGCTTGGCTCTTCTTGAAAGAGAGAGCCTAAGTCTCCAAAATTGAGCCAACAAGGAATTGGGATGGACTCAAGAGAATTGATAGTCCCAATTAAAGGGTTAAACCTCGAGAGAGAAATTACCCGACTTGAACCCTAGTTGTTTGAGCTAATTTGTCTACCCATTTGGTCTCGAGAGAGTCAATTGGGCAAAATCACTCTCTCTACCGAGAGGTGTGAGAGTGGGTAAAATTGTGCAACGGTTATACATATTTCCCCAATCATGTCAATTAAGCCTTAGAAGCAATTACCCGTCAATTAACTACCTAGGTGAAGGTCACTACCCTAGTGCCCCTTAATCCATTAGATACAACTCTTAGCAATTATCTCTTAGCGTAATCTAGTTTCAGCTCTAATTAGTAGTTTTATAATAGTAGTTTATAAAAGAAAACCCAAAAGTGTTGGAAGTGACATTTGGAACAATTAGATGATTCTAGACTAGATAGATGCATCAACTCCCTTTCTAGCTCCCTGAGGAATTCGATCCCGACCCTCATATCGGGTAAAAGCTATTGCAACCCTCTCTCGCTACTTTTTAGTAGTGCGGAGTTGGCAGCGATCAGCACACGACGCTCATTTGTCAAACAGTACCAAATCCTAAGGGGAGTCCCTCACACAAAGTTAGGCAAGTCACGTACCTCGAACCAAGCTCAAATTAATCTATCACAATGCTCTTTCCACAAATATCCAACTCCGAATGGCACAAATCTAGCCAACCAATTACATAACATAAATATAGCTACAAGGAACTAATCTAGCTAACGAAATCAAACCTAAGGAAAGAAATTTGAAAAACGCCCAAAAATCCTCCCCGGATCCAGGTCTCGGAATCGGGTAAAAGTTATAATATACGAACACCCATTCACTCACGAAATACAAGAATTACTTGAATCCGACCTCAAATCGCCTTCCAAAACTCGAAATTTTAGTCTATGAAGTTTTTACCATTTTCCCCCAAATTTCCAACTCAAACCCTTAATTAAATGATAAAATTAACCATAGATTAGTACGATATAACCATAAAGGAGTTAAGAACAGTTGCCCACAAGCTACTTCTGAAAATCCCTCGAAATTTCGCCTCAATCCGAGCTCTCTAGGTCCAAAAATGGATAATGAAATCAAACCCTCGAACTCTCTCTTTTCTGCCCAGCAAAATCGCGTCTGCGAGCCCATAACCTCACCTGCGGAAAAACCATCGCAGGTGCGGATTTCACTTAAGGTCCAAAATCCGCATCTGCGTCACATGGGTCGCACCTGCGCACCCGCTCTTGCGAAATCCTATCCGCATCTGCGACCATCCAGCTCCAGGCCTTCTGCGCTCCACCTTCCGCAGAAGCGACTCTGCTTCTGCTGTCCCTCTCTCGCACCTGCGCCCACAGACTAAACTCCTCCAATCCGCACCTGCGCCCTATGGCTCGCTTCTACGGGGTCGCACCTGCGGTCAACCTTGCGCAAGTGCGATTACACCAGATGCAGCACACGTCTGCCATTTCTCCCAAAGCTCAATTTCAATATTTGATCCGTTAACCACCCGAAACTCACTCGAGTCCCCCGGGACCTCAACCAAACATACCAACCGATCCTAAAACACCATACAAACTTAGTCGAGCCCTCAAATCACCTCAAACAACGCTAAAAACACAAATCACCCTCCAATCCAAACTTAATGAACTTGGAACTTTAAATTTTCTTCAACCGATGCCGAAACCTATCAAACCTTGTCTCATTGACCTCAAAATTTGTACACAAGTCATAATTCACACTAAGGACCTACTTCAACTTCCGGAATCGGATTCCGACCCTGATATCAAAAATTCCACTACCGGCCCAAAACTCCAAACATTCGGCTTTCGCCATTTCAAGCCTACATAAGCTACGGACCTCCAAAACACAATCCGGACAAGCCCCTATGCCCAAAATCATCCAACAGAGCTAACGGAATTGACGGAACTCTATTCCGGAGTCGTCTTCATACAGTTCTGACTACGGTCCAAACCCTAAGACTTAAGCCTCCGTTTAGGGACTAAGTGTCCCAAAACACTCCAAAATCCAAAATGAAACCTCCCGGCAAGTCATAATAGCAGAAAAGGATACGGGGAAAGCATTTAATAGGGGATCGGGGCTCTAACTCTCAAAACGACCGGTCGGATCGTTACAGTGTCCCAATGATGATGACAGCGACTCATAAAAAAAAAAGGAATAAAGTGTTTTTGTTCTTCCTAAATAAAAAAAATATGGAGCTTGGTGCTCCATAGCCATGGAAAAGAAGAAGGAGAAGAAGAAGAAGAAACAAAGGTTTCACTTCATTAATAAATTGCAATAACGGCTGCTGAAGAAGAGAAACTGAGGTTTCTTTCTTACTTAAATTCGAACCTCTAAAAAAAATAGGATAAGAAAATATGGAGCTTGGTGCTCCAAGCTTCTGGCGGCGTGAGGTTTTGGGAAAGAAGAAGAGAAATTAGGTTTCTCTTCTTGAAATCAAATCATGCTATAATATGTTTTTTTTTAAAAGAAGTTTTTTCGGTATTAAATGTGTGAGCGGAAAATAGGCATGGTTGGATTAAAGAAGCTTGGGCTTCTTTCATTTTACAGAAGAGAAATTTTTATAAAGCACTATCTTTTGGTAGTAATTAGCCATCTATAGATACCATTTGCTATATTACGGATTATAGATACCTTTTATGTGGTTATAAGATGTATTTGATGTATTTAAGCTATTGTATTCATGAATACAGTAGCAAAAATAGGCGTGAATCAGGGAAGTCCAGCTAATCAGTTGTTGTATTCGAGTGTATTCGACTGTATTAATGGAGTGAAACATGGGATTACAGCTGGACAGATTATTGTATTCGACTGTATTCGACTGTATTCACGGCGTGAAATAGGGGATTACACTGTTTTTAAAAGGGAAAGTGAATCAATTAACATAATAGACTCCTAATATAACTCAACAAACTCAATTATAACACACAGAATTTGTATTTTCAATTATAAAAAAGATTCTCAACCGAAAAAATACCCCAAAAACATAGCAATCTTCAGAGAAACTATATAGTATATCTGAATACATAAATTATATTAATTAAAAAAAACTTATGAATACATTCATGGCATATAGCGAGACAGTGAATACAATGAAATACATAGAATACAGCGGGATACATTGAAATACAATGAGAAAAAAAGACAGCGAATACAATGAAATACATGGGATACAACGAGATACATTGAATTACAATGAAAAAAAAATCTTAGAGCATGATTTTGAATAGTAGAAGAAAGAAAATGATGAATAAGAAATGAAATTTTTTAGATAACAATCTGGTGGAGGGGATGGGTCTTGCGTTTCAAATACTTCAAATTCATGATGAGCATCTGCATATCTTCTTTAGGGTTATAATCCCGGCCGCCACTGCCGCATCGTGCTGCCTAAGCAGAGCAACGGTCTTCCCGTACATATCACGTATGATCTCTTCTGTCTTCTTAGCAACATCATCATCCAAATAAAAGTTGGTAGGAGGCTCAATTAAGTCATAATCATCATATAGTGATCCATCAAAGTCAAGCCTTGGGCCCACAAACCTCACTTTCTTTCTCCAGGGGGAGGTTCTCCGTGTATGGCCATTGGGTTCTCCATATTCTATCTGTCAAAAATTTCATTTACTCCTCTTGATCTTCCAATATTTCGTAAGGATTTTGGCTGTTTTATGAAAGGGAAAGAATCGTTGGCTAGGCAGAGAAGAGGAAGATAATCGGAAATTTTAATTGGATGGGGGAAGAGAATGAGATGTATCAAAGTAGAGAGAGAAAGAAAATATTGTAACTGACTAGCGTATTTAGTGGCATAGGGCTAGGAGGTAACCAAAATTAAATATTTTGCTATAAACCTTAAAAGGTATCTATAGAACATAATTTATTTAAATGGTATTTATTTAAAATAAATAAGGTGTTAACCTTTGCTATAGGAGGTAAAAATTCCTTTACAAAAGCTTGACTTCTTCTGCTAAAGTCCCGCTGTGACGACCCAAAGGGTCATCACCGGATTTCTTCCTATTTCCATGCTTTCGAGGCCTTGAAAACCTCGCTTTTAGTTGCCTCGGTTTGCGTGCGCAGTCCGGGCGCGAAGCCGGAAAGCTCTTATGTTGAAATATGTGAACTTTGTGAAAAAATTGAAGAATTTTGATATTAATATTGTTAAAGTTGACTTTGGTCAATATTTTTGGTAAACGGACCCGGACCCGGACCCGTGATTTGGCGGTCCCGGAGGGTCCGTAGAAAAATATGGGACTCGGGCATATGCCCGGAGTCGAATTTCGAGGTCGAGAGCCCGAGAAATGAATTTTTCTGTGAAATTGTTTTTCTGAAATTATTAAGGAAAATGGAAATGAAAATTGATCAAAAGACTATGGGGCTCATATTTTGGTTCCGACGCCCGGTACAAGTCTTAAATATGTTTTAAGCGCTTCCTGTAAAGTTTGGTCGAAATCGGATGTCATTTGACATGTTTCAGACCTAAATATCTAAAATTTGAAGTTATGAAGTTTGAAATGAAAATGATGATCTTGAGGCTTGGTTCAATGATTTTGATGTTATTTTGGCGATTTGATCGCCCGGATAAGTTCGTAGGATGTTATTGAGTTAGTGTGTGTGATTGGTTAGGAGCCCCGAGGGTTCGGGAGTGAATGGGAGGTGGTTCGGGGTGTTTTTACACTTAGAAAACATAGCAGATTTTCTGCAATTTTTGCACAGCAAATCCCTTCTTCGCGTTCGCGTTCCAAACACGCGTTCGCGAAGCTTCAGTGGTCCCTCTTCATCGCGTTCGCATCCCTCGCCTCGCGTTCGCGTAGATTCATCTGACCCTGAGGGCTTAGCCCTTTTTCTTCTTCGCGTTCGCGGACACTTGACCGCGTTCGCGTAGCTTGCCAGACTCCCTTCAGCGCGTTCGCGTTTCCCCTATCGCGTTCGCGTATAACAGTTCCTGGACCCCAGCAATTTCCTTCTACGCGTTCGCGTCTGTCTCTACGCGATCGCGATAGCTTACCCACTTTACCCTTCGCGAACGCGAAGGGCAATTTTGCCCAGCGAATTTTTAAGTTAAAAACAAGAACAGTGAACTCGGGATTTTAATAAAAATACACGAACTCCTTTCTTCTCCAAGCACTTAGGCGTCCATTGAAGCTCCCTTTCATCAAAACTTCTTGGGTAAGCATTGTTCAACTTGTTTTCTTCAATTTCCTCTATTAATTACTAAATTCCTAGCCCTAAATCATGAATTCAAAGTAGAAAAAGGGGGTTTTGGGTAGAGTTAGGGCTTTGGGGATTTTGGGTGATTCAACCTCAATTTGGGGTCGAATCTTGAAATAAATTATATATTTGAACTCGTGGGGTTATGGGTGATTGGGTTTTGGTCCGAGCCTCGTGTTTGGACCATGTGGGACCGGTGTCGAATTTTGGTGTTTTTGGAAGAATGATAGGAATTTTATTTCTAGGCTATGGGATTATGTTTTTGAGCCCTTATTGATATTATTGAACTAATTATGCCTAGATACCATTGTTTCGGAGTTGGATTGTAGAGGAAAGGCGGTATTTGAGGATTGATTGCTATTCTTGGACCGAGATAAGTGTTTGTCCTAACTTTGGCTTGAGGGAATAGGATTAGGATGTTATTTGCTACTTGCTAAATGTGGAGTACGGTGTATAGGCATGGTGACGGTTGTCTATGCACCGGAGTCTAGCATGACCGTGGGTCTTAATTGCTTTTAATTCGAATGATGTGACATAATTTCCTTGTTTTGATAAATTTCATATAATGTGAACGGTTGAGGAAGAATTGTGATTGGTATATTTTGGAGCGTTGGCTCGAACAAGAATGTGATAGTTGAGAAAGAAGTGATTTAAAAGAGGATGTGTTGTGAATTATTCCCTTGCCGGGACATGTAGACTATTATTATGTACTCTCCCTTGCCGGGATATTTGGGCTGTTAGCTGTACCCTTGCCGGGTTAAAGTGTTATGTTGTCGAATTCCCCTAATGGGGCCTTCTTTACAAAGTCAGATATTTTGAACTATAATATGGGATCGTGTGGCACGCCGTCCACTTATATACTATGATATGGGATCGTGTGGCACGCCGTCCACTTATATACTATAATATGGGATCGTGTGGCACGCCGACCACTTATATATTATGAAATGGGATCGTGTGGCACGCCGTCCACTTATGAATTAAGAAATGGGATCGTGTGGCGCGCCGACCACTTATATATGAGCTATGGTATTGAGATAGTTTCGTCGTTATATCCGTTGATCTGTATTCGCTGTATTTTTCCCCGAGCATGCCCCCTTCCCCTTTTTAGTTGATATTCTCTGTTGTTATTTCTGTTGCCTTTGTATATATATATCTGCACAGGTTGTTTTTGGTAGGTCCTGTCTAGCCTCGTCACTACTTCGCCGGGGTTAGGCCAGGCACTTACCAGCACATGGGGTCGGTTGTGCTGATGCTACACTTCTGTGCTTTTTGCACAGATCATAGTACCGGAGCAGGAGCCTTTGGTCAGTAGTAGGAGCGTTGGGAGCTTACTTCAGTTCGGAGATTTCCGAGGTAGCTTGCTGGCGTCCGCATGGCCCGGAGTCTCTCTTATCTCTGTCTTTCGTTTGATTTCCCTTGTATCGGATCAGATAGTACTGTATTCTTATTCAGACTATGTATTTAGCATTCAGTAGAAGTTCGTGAGTTAGTGACACCAGATCTGGGTAGAGGTGTATTTGAAATTCCGCACTTGGTTTCTGTTATTTATGTTTCGAGACTTCCGCTTTTATATTAATTGCCTCGTTCTTCTTTATTTTGTTAATGATGTTGAGAGAAGTGTTAAATTAATTGGCTTGCCTAGCTCCTATTAGTAGGCGCCATCACGACTCCCGAGGGTGGGAAATCCGGGTCGTGACACCCGCTTAGAATTTATTTTTTTTCAAAAAAGAAAGGAAATTAAGTAAAAATAGCACGGGCTAGCCAGTTTTCCAATTGGTCATTCAAAAATAGCCAGCGTTTGTAAAGTTATTAAAAAATAGCCACTGTTTTGCTGTAACACGGAAAGTTCCAGCATAATATACTGGAGATCGGTGCACCTGTGTATGAACTTCCAGCATATTATGCTGGATTTCCAACACGCGGAAAGTTCCAGCATAATATACTGGAGATTGGAGCACATGTGTATGAAGTTCCAACATATTATGCTGGACCGGTATATTATACTGGAAGTTCAGTATATTATACTAGAGTATACTGGAACTCCAATATAATATACTGGAGTATTTTTCCAGATTTTGGACAGTGTTTTTGTTAAGATTTATCTTTACATGAAAAGTGGCTAAACCTCGATTACTTTTGAAACTGTAGCTATTTTTGAATAACCCCTTGTAAATCTGGCTACTTTTGAATTTCTCCCGGAAATTAAGGCTTTGGGCTTCAGAAGGAAGCAACTGAATGGGCCTTTGGTAGACCTAAGAAATTGAAATTTTTACCTAGCTATACTATAATAAAAACCTATTTACCATATTTATTTAGGTTCTTTATTAATTACTTTGTATATCTATATTTAAAAGTTATATACAAAAGTATTAAAAAGAAAAATGTCACGACGCAAAATCTAACCATGATCGTGATGGCGCCTATCGTGTTACAAGGCAAGCCTATTCCCAAAATATTACTACTAATTTGATTATAAGAATTTAATAAAACATTTCCAATAATTTAATTCCTGATAAACTAAACCAACTCTAAATATAAATAATATAAAATACGAAAACGAGTCCCAAACATCGGGGTGTCACTAAGTCATGAGCGTCTAAAACTATGAACTGAGATATATAAACTGTCTAACTATCCAAAGAAGAAATGATAAAAGGAGTAACAAGGTCCTGCGGACGCTGGCAGCTACCTTGCAATCTCCAATTAAAGTCGGACTGAACTCAACGATCACCGCACTCTAACTCACCTGGCTCTGCACATAAAGTGCACGGTGTAGTATGAGTACAACCACCTCAGTAGTAACAGAAATAACTAAGGAACTGAGCAGTAGTGACGAGCTGAGCAAAATAGTCCAATTATTTATTTTTCACAATTTTAAAAATAACAGGAATAAACAGGTAAATTCCATAACTCAGTAAATGCCACACAGAAATTTAACAGATAAATGCAGCAGCAACAAAAGTTAATGCAACCTCACAGCAATGTCACTCCATCACTCAGCACTCGCACCCAGCACTCCACACTCCACACTCAACACTCTGCGCTCACTAGGGGTGTGTACAGACTCCGGAGGGGCTCCCAAAGCCTAAGCGCTAAGCACGGACAACTCACGTGCTACCATATCAATACCTGGATCCGCAAGGTCAACTCACGTGCTACGCGGACAACTCACGCGCTATGGTATCAATACCTGGACCCGCACGGTCAACTTACGTGCTACGCGGGCAACTCACGCGCTATGGTATTAATATCCTCACAACCAGGCCCTCGGCCTCACTCAGTCATGTACCTCACTAGCCTCACCATCATCAACAAATAAGGGAACACAGCCCACATCAAGTATCACAGCATATTAGCAAATAATAGAGACTGAGGTAAACATGTACAATAATTTCTAATACTGAGTACAAATAATGTGAGCATGAATAAAACCTAAACAGGATCTCTAACATGAAGGCAAACAAGTTCAACAACATGTAAACACATAACCACAGATAATAGCTTTTAGGCCTGGCCTCACGGGACGGACCAAGTCTCAATCCTTCGCGGTGCACACCCACACGCCCATCACCTAGCGTGGGTATCACCACCAAACAATCACATGATATCAATTTCTCCGGGTTTATACCCTCAAAGCCAGAGTTAAAACTGTTACTTACCTCAACAGCGTAAAACAGCGTAAAATCCTACTCCGGGATGTCCTCGTCCCTCGACTCGGTCTCCAAAAGCTTCGAATCTAACCATAATTAGAATACTGCTATCAACATAGTCTAAAGAATCGAATTACACAATAAAAACTACATAAACATGCCAAAAATCCGAAATCGGCCAAAACTCGGCCCCCGGGCCCACATCTCGGAATCAGTCAAAAATGGCAGAATAATAATCCTCGTCCTCTCCCGAGTCTAACCATAGAAAATTTGTCAAAATCGGACTCCGTTTGGTCCCTCAAATCCTCACTTAAAACTCTCCAAAACTCAAACCCTACCTCCCTCAATTTCACTTTGAAATCATCAATCAAATCCCAAAACGAAGATGGATTCATAAATCATAATCAAAATTGAGTAGAGAACACTTACTCCAATCCATATGGTGATAATCGCCTCCAAAATCACCCAAATCTGAGCTCCCTAACTCAAAATATGACCGAATGAACAAACCCTAGTTTTGTATATTTTTCTAACCAGCTATTCTGCCTCATTTCTCGAGCCAAATAATCCCGAAACTCATATTTTATGCCTCCAATCGATTCCTTGTGAAATTTTAGTCAAGTTAGACTTTTGAATCACTCAATTTGACCTTATAACGAAGGAGATATGTAGGTTTTAATATTTACAAATAGTGCAGATTTTTAAATACGCTGCTAGTGGCAATTTCGTAATTAATCTGAAAAATCTGGCAACCCTATTCTTAGTAAAATCACCATAAAATCCTCATACGATGTCCAAATTCGACGATTCTTTTTGCTACAGGTCAGTAATTACAATACGGATCTAATGCTTCAATCAAAAAAGAAATCGGAGCTCATTTGTTCAATATAATATCATTTATGCTTGAAGAAACAGCGTCACAACAGAAGAAAAACAAGCGCAACACAACCCAAACCTATCCGAAACTCACCTGAGGCCCTCGGGACCTCAACTAATAATTCCAACAAGTCATATATCACTACCCGAACTTAGTCAAACCTCCGGAACACCCAAAACAACACCAAAATACCAAATCAACCTCGAATTCAAGCCTAAGTCTTTTAAACTTCCAACTTTTGCCAATTCAAGCCTAATTCCACCACGGTCTTCCAAATTATATTCCGGACATACAACTAAGTCTGAAATCGACCAACGAAGCTAATCGAATCATAAAAACCCAAATCCAAATTCGTTTACTCATAAGTCAACTTCTGGTTGACTTTTCTAACTTAGCTTTCTAACTAAGAGACTAAATGATCATTTCACTCCAAAACTACTCCGAACCCAAACCTACCAACTCGATACAACTCAACACAGCTGAACAACACATAAAGAAATAGAAATGAGAGAACGGGGCTACAACTCTTAGAACGACTAACCGGGTCGTTACATCCGTCCTCGAACGAGTCTAAAAACATACCTGGAATCACATGATATACCACATAATTTCTAATCATAGCAGCTGCCCAAAACAACCAAATGCTGGTAATAAACCTCTTATCAGACAGAGCCTGAACAAGCTATATCAAGTCACAAATCAAACACCCATTAGTCCTTGCTACATCTCAAGTAAACCCTTCTCGTCATATTCGATCAATCTGAACACAATCTCGTAGTCAAATCATACTCGCCATATAGCCATCAAATCACAAATCCCACTAATAGGGACACCAACGGACATATAAACACGTGCTCACACAATCAAAATTTTTGTACTCCAGCTACAGACAAAACCCGACCTCAAGTCCTCTAGACTGACCCAATATCAACACATAGAAATCACATCTCGCACCTCATTCAGGGAATCTAAATTCGTCGATGCACAACTGATACCGAGCGCTCATGTGCGCATACGAATGCGTGGAAGGAATTCAAAGAGTTACACTTCAAGCTGGATCAATATCGCACGATAAGAATTCAAGAAGGTGAAGTTTTCCTAAAGGTTCCGCAGCCTATCGAAGATAAGTACAGACGTCTCCGTACCGATCCGCAAGACTCTAGTAAACCCGCTCATGACTCGTGAGACCTATGTAACCTAGGCTCTGATACCAACTTGTCACGACCCAAAATCTAACCATGATCGTGATGACGCCTATCGTGTTACAAAGCAAGCCTATTCCCAAAATATTACTACTAATTTGATTATAAGAATTTAATAAAACATTTCCAATAATTTAATTCCTGATAAACTAAACCAACTCTAAATATAAATAATATAAAATACGAAAACGAGTCCCAAACATCGGGGTGTCACTACGTCATGAGCGTCTAAAACTATGAACTGAGATATATAAACTGTCTAACTGTCCAAAGAAGAAATGATAAAAGGAGTAACAAGGTCCTGCGGACGCTGGCAGCTACCTTGCAGTCTCCAATTAAAGCCGGCCTGAACTCAACGATCACCGCACTCTAACTCACCTGGCTCTGCACATAAAGTGCACGGTGTAGTATGAGTACAACCACCTCAGTAGTAACAGAAATAACTAAGGAACTGAGCAGTAGTGACGAGCTGAGCAAAATAGTCCAATTATTTATTTTTCACAATTTTAAAAATAACAGGAATAAACAGGTAAATTCCATAACTCAGTAAATGCCACACAGAAATTTAACAGATAAATGCAGCAACAACAAAAGTTAATGCAACCTCACAGCAATGTCACTCCATCACTCAGCACTCGCACCCAGCACTCCACACTCAACACTCAACACTCTGCGCTCACTGGGGGTGTGTACAGACTCCGGAGGGGCTCCCAATGCCCAAGCGCTAAGCACGGACAATTCACATGCTACCATATCAATACCTGGATCCGCATGGTCAACTCACGTGCTACGCGGACAACTCACGCGCTATGGTATCAATACCTGGACCCGCACGGTCAACTCACGTGCTACGCGGGCAACTCACGCGCTATGGTATTAATATCCTCACAACCAGGCCCTCGGCCTCACTCAGTCATGTACATCACTAGCCTCACCATCATCAACAAATAAGGGAACACAGCCCACATCAAATATCACAGCATATTAGCAAATAATAGAGACTGAGGTAAACATGTACAATAATTTCTATGACTGAGTACAAATAATGTGAGCATGAATAAAACCTAAATAGGATCTCTAACATGAAGGCAAACAAGTTCAACAACATGTAAACACATAACCACAGATAATAGCTTTTAGGCCTGGCCTCACGGGACGGACCAAGTCTCAATCCTTCGCAGTGCACACCTACACGCCCGTCACCTAGCGTGAGTATCACCACCAAACAATCACATGATATCAATTTCTCCGGGTTTATACCCTCAAAGCCAGAGTTAAAACTGTTACTTACCTCAACAGCGTAAAATCCTACTCCGGGATGTCCTCGTCCCTCGGCTCGGTCTTCAAAAGCTTCGAATCTAACCATAATCAGAATACTACTATCAACATAGTCTAAAGAATCGAATTACACAATAAAAACTACATAAACATGCCAAAAATCCGAAATCGGCCAAAACTCGGCCCCCGGGCCCACGTCTCGGAATCAGTCAAAAATGATAGAATAATAATCCTCGTCCTCTCCCGAGTCTAACCATAGAAAATTTGTCAAAATCGGACTCCGTTTGGTCCCTCAAATCCTCACTTAAAACTCTCCAAAACTCAAACCCTAGCTCCCTCAATTTCACTTTGAAATCGTCAATCAAATCCCAAAAACGAAGATGGATTCATAAATCATAATCAAAATTGAGTAGAGAACACTTACTCCAATCCATATGGTGATAATCGCCTCCAAAATCGCCCAAATCTGAGCTCCCCAGCTCAAAATATGACCGAATGAACAAACCCTAGTTTTGTATATTTTTCTAACCAGCTATTCTGCCTCGTTTCTCAAGCCAAATGATCCCGAAACTCGTGTTTTATGCCTCCAATGGATTCCTTGTGAAATTTTAGTCAAGTTAGACTTTTGAATCACTCAATTTGACCTTATAACGAAGGAGATATGTAGGTTTTAATATTTGCAAATAGTGCAGATTTTTAAATACGCTGCTAGTGGCAATTTCGTAATTAATCTGAAAAATCTGGCAACCCTATTCTTAGTAAAATTACCATAAAATCCTCATACGATGTCCAAATTCAACGATTCTTTTTGCTACAGGTCCGTAATTACAATACGGATCTAATGCTTCAATCAAAAATGAAATCGGAGCTCATTTGTTCAATATAATATCATTTATGCTTGAAGAAACAGCATCACAACATAAGAAAAACGAGCGCAACACAACCCAAACCTATCCGAAACTCACCCGAGGCCCTCGGGACCTCAACTAATAATTCTAACAAGTCATATATCACTACCTGAACTTAGTCAAACCTCCGGAACACCCAAAACAACACCAAAACACCAAATCAACCTCGAATTCAAGCCTAAGACTTTTAAACTTCCAACTTTTGCCAATTCAAGCCTAATTCCACCACGGTCTTCCAAATTATATTCCGGACATACAACTAAGTCTAAAATCGACCAACGAAGCTAATCGAATCATAAAAATCCAAATCCAAATTCGTTTACTCATAAGTCAACTTCTGGTTGACTTTTCTAACTTAGCTTTCTAACTAAGAGACTAAATGATCATTTCACTCCAAAACTACTCCGAACCCAAACCTACTAACTCGATACAACTCAACACAGCTGAACAACACATAAAGAAATAGAAATGAGAGAACGGGGCTACATCCTAGAACGACTAACCGGGTCGTTACAAAAAAAATTCAAGATCCCTTAATTTTAGCTTGTCAGTTACAACCCATTTCCAATAACTCCCCTTACATTTAAGATTATGTTCCTTTTTTCTCTCTTTCTTAATAATCACCTAAAATCTCTCTTTTATTTATATATCTCCCCCCCCCCCCCTGCATTTCCAATTCTTTTTCTTTTCCAAAGGTTTTCAAACTTAATTTCTTTCTTTCTTACTATTCACCCAAGATCTCTATTTCTTATTGATACAATCCAGTCGAAATTCGAAATATTGCTATGAATCAAGTTTTGGGAAGTTTTGAATCTTGTTTTTTTTTTTTCTAAATTTTTTATTGTAGACTTGTATATGGTACATCAATACCCAAAACAATACTCGATACAATACTAATTCAATTTTAATATGATTATATTAAATTTTTAGTGTCGAGTTGTAACTGAAACTTGAAGAAGATGAAGATCATTATTGTATCACAAATTTTAAAAATTAATGTATCGTGATTGTATTATAATTGTATATGTCTCATAATTGTTGGAGGAATTGTATTACAGATGTATGATAACTGTATATTCATTGTATATTGTTACGAGCAGTTGTGAGTTCATGACGAATTTCACAGTTTGTATCACAAGTATGATAATTATATATTAATTTATTAGTATTATATCAGGTATTATTTTAGGTATTAATGTACCGAATACAAGTTAGATACAATTGTAATACAGGTATGATACAATTATGTATTAGGCATTGATGTATCTAATACAATTCAAATACAAAGATGATACTTTTGTCATACAATTTCTGAATATTTTTTAATAATATAAACCTGTCGGCAATGGTGGGAAGAGAGAAGATGAAGATTCTTGGTGTAGATTAAGGAATTTTGATGTAAGAAAAAGGAGAGAGAAGAGAAGAGAGGAAAAAAGGAAAGAATGTAATTGAATCCCTTAATTGAAGATATTAATAATGTGGTGAGAGCCTTTTAAGGAGTAATATATACAATTTGTAAGAAAAACCTAGATATTTATTAAAAACTACAAAACATAGAGAATATAGGTAAATAAGTTTCTAATATAGTATAACTAGGTAAAAATCCCTAAGAAATTTGGATTTATGGCCTATTTTAAAGGGAAATTTTCGTTCCTATACCATATAGGAAACTATATTACCAAATATGTTCATAGTTTGCATATTACCCGCCATGCTAATAGTATTTCTACAAAATATAGACAAGTCATTAAATAAGGAATTATTGTAGTTGTATGCTTCCTTATTTAGGCTAGGGCTGGGCATATATCGGGTAAAACCGATAACCCGAACCGTTAATTGTTTATTGGGTTATCGGTATCGGATTATTGGGTTAACGGTTCGGTAACGGGTTTAGAATTTTTTTTACTATTGGGTTATCGGTTCGGGCCTCGGTTTGCCAATTTTGTTAATGGGTTAACCGATAACCCAATAAGAATTAATAAAATTATGACTTTACCCTTAAGTATATATACAAATGCTAGGGCTTCAGTTCATTCTCTCCTATTCTTTCTCAACCCCACTCTTTAGTTGCTTCATCTTCATTCTTCATAGACCTTACTAGTTACTCCTAGCGTAAGCCTTTAGTATACTATATGTGAATTCTTCTCTTTTTTGCTTAACTCCAGTGAATTGTCTTTCTTTTTTGCTTAACTCTAGATTGAGTTATCTTATCGGGTAAACCGATACCCGAACCGATAATGATCGATAACCGATTAACCGATACCCGATAACCGATATCTTATTGGTTCGGTTATCGGTTTATAAAATTTATAAACCGATAACCGATATGCTAAACCGATAATATTCATAACCAAACCGAACCGACCGATGCCCACCCCTAATTTAGGCGCGCTAATATTGGAGAATTAAATATTCTCCCAGATTTTTTACCATGCAAATCACGCATTAAATAGGCTACAATTTAGGGATTTCCTATCCATTTACCTAAATGAAAATATTATCTTTCATTCTCTTTCTTCTTTTTTTGGTTACCCAAATTAAAAAGATTTATTCTCTCTTTCTTCTTCAACATTTTATACCAACTGTCCCGGTCTCATTTACTGAAATAATGTGGTGCTGGAAAATTCCTCCACTGCACAAATGTAGACGTAATTTGACGCACACAAGGGAATACCTCTTGATTTCATATCAATCATTTTATAATCCACATAGTTGCATGTTTGTGTTGTTACATTTTATAGTATCACTAATGAGAACACAGTTACATGTTTGTGTTGCTACATTTTATATTAAATTCTGGTTGTATATAAATGTTCTACACTTTATTTACATTTTATCTACAAATAAACTACATGTCAGAGTAAATATATATATATCAGTGTGGATTTTCACAATATCTACAAAATTTCTACATTTATTCTACAATAAAACTACATATCATTTGAAAAATTAATATGAAAATACAGAATTTCAATGTTTCTGCAAATTATCTACAAAATTTCTACAAACTATTCATAACAGAATTTATCTTTATTTTCATGCATGTTTGTCTGGAACACTAAAGTTATTTGATATGCCAACATCTCCCGTTATAGAGGAATACAACTTATCTATAATTTTCTACAACTTTCACACATTATTTTCACCCAGTTAAGTACAACTACAATAACATAAAACTTACATACAAATTTTATATAAAATTTCTACTAAGTTATATACAACTACAATATAATACCACTTAAATACAATTTTTATACAAATGTTGTTCAACTTTCATACAATAGTTAAATGAATAAAAGGAAAACAAATAAAGAACAGAATACATTTTTTCTACAATTGTTCTACAATTTTTCTATAATTTTTGCAATATAATGTATGTCATGTCTTCTTTTTCTTCTTTTTCGAGTTTCAATCTGAAATTCAGCCAAAACCAAATATAATCTTCACCAAAACCCCTCAAAATTGAGATATAAACTCCAAACCATATTCCCAATTATTTGCAACAACACCCAATCCAAACAAATAATGTTTTTTGAAAACCCAAATTCGAATTCAAAGCTTCAAAGCTTTTTTATGGCTATCAATGGTGGAATTGCTGCTCTCTTTTCCTTTCCTCTTATATTACTGAAACTTGGGATTGAGAGATAGAGAGAGACGTAGAGAGAATTCTTAATTCTTTGCAACAACATCCAATCCAAACAAACAATGTCTTTTGAAAACCCAAATTCGAATTCAAAGCTTCAAAACTTTTTAATGGTTGTCAATGGTGGAGGGGTTACAGATTTTCGCTGGTTTTAGAAGAGGAAATCGTGGGTGATTGAAGAGGAAATCGTGGGGATTTGGAGAGGGATACTTGGGGGAGTGGGAATATACGATTGAGCAAAATTAGGAGACTAATTAATACCATTAAAATCTAAAAGGGTACATAAATGGTAATTAGGTATATAGAAGGTAATTATATTAAAAGTTAAGCATGGAGGGTAATATAGTTTACTATATGGCATAGGAATGTAAAAATTCCTATTTTAAATGCTTTAGATAATTTTTTGTTTTGGGCTCATAGCCTAAATTAAAGTAAATTAAAAGGGGTATTATCACTTTTAGCTTGCGCCAGAAATTATTTACGTTCGGTAGCCGAAAAATATATAAAATTTATATAATTTTGGTATATAACATACCGAATGTATATAGACAAAAAATATATATTTTTTCGGCTATTATTTTGAGAGCGGCTATTCACTGTCATTTTTCCAAATTAATAATCACTTAAGATTCCTTTTTTAATTAATTCCAAATTTCAAAAATTAGTCATATGGACTTAATTTCAGAATATAAATTTAGCATTTATATTTCTTAATGAAAACTAGAATTATTTTTTTAACCAAATTGCTTGAAATATTAATTTGTTTAACATTAATTTTTTTTTGTTAATTTGTTCAAACATGCTCAAATTTTAATTGTTTTAATATTAATTTTTTAATTAGTTTAACGCATGCTTTATGTAAATTTATTGAGCATGAAATTAATGTTACTTAGCTTAATATTAATATTACTTGTTAATTTGCTTAACATGTATAATATATTAATTAGTTTAACATTAATATAAAAAAAGAAGGAGGTTTATGTGAATTTTTGTAGCATATAATAAGTGTTACTCCCTCTGTTTCAGTTTATGTAAATCTATTTCCTTTTTGGTCCGTTCCAAAAAGAATGACCCCTTTCTAAATTTGGTAACAATTTAGGTTAAACTTACAATTCTACCCTTAATGAGAAACTTTTATAACTACACAAATACTCTAGACTACTTTTTGACTTGTTTAGGACCACAAATTCCAAAGGTCTTCATTTTTTCTTAAACTTTGTGCCCAGTCAAACAGGTTCATATAAATTGGAACGGAGGGAGTAATTAGTTTGACACTAAATTTTATTTGCATGCTAACATAAGTTATTTGTTGACTTATGATCCATATGAGATTTTAAAATCATCATAGATAATTATGTTGTCTTAAACATGATTCGGACGCTTAGCTAGATAATTGAATAGATTAATTTTAATAATATTTTAGTTTTTGAATGATGATTGCTAACATAGTGAATTCTCGACTCCATGATTAACATATGTGTTTATTGACTTAATCAACTGATGCTTAGTGTTATAATATGTATGTATATATGTTGAATATAGTGCCTTGCCTTATTTTTTTTATATGATTCTCGTGATTTTTTATTTTGTTAAAGAATGATTATTGCTTCAAAAAATATTATTGCTGAGCTTAAGAAAGGGTTGAAACTTAATGGTGACAACTATGAAACCTGGAGCTTGAAAGTCCAGTATGTGCTAGAGGAGCAAGAGGCTCTGGAGGCTATTAACAATTAGGGGTGTCGACGGTTCAGTTCGGCCGGTTACTTTATAAAATTTGTATTATTCTCTTATGTATAACCAAAATTAAACTTTCCGAAACCGTCTCAATCATGTCGGTTTCTTTTCGGTATCGATACGGTTTGGTTAATTTGATGCTCAAGTAAGTAGGGATCTTGAAAGATAACCGACTCAATAAAAACAAAAGAAATAAGAATAACAAAGATATATGAATGATCTCATAGTGTTATCGTATTATTATACCTGGATGTTCTGTAGGATGTAGGGGTAGAGGCTAACTTCCTATAGATATCTCATAAATCTAAGCTATCTCGAGCTTGTCCTCATAGTGAGGGTGGTTACCCATTACCTGTCATCGTTTCTCGCTCTACGCCATGCTCTAGGCAAATGTCATGGCATAATGTCAACATTGACAAAAAGATATAGCCCTTTATACTTTTTCATGTAATCCTAATCGCATAATTGAAATCCAACATTAAAGAACATGAATTGTAAGTAGCTGAAGAGCGTACTCTTTTTTTTTTTCAATCAACAATTTAAAAGTAGATTCTCATCTTTAAGAAATTTCGACATTCAGAATTAACTATATAACAAAATTTTGTTATTATTATGTTAACCTCTGACGAACCAAATATGATTGCAGATCTATTATCAGATCTCAGATATGGCTGTCAAGGTTCAATCTGGGAGAATGTTGCTTCTGCCCCAATATATCTAGTTTTTCTCCTCTTATTTTGTTTCTTCACATTACCTGCATAAAATAGAAAATTAATTTGTCAGCCTCGTGAAAATCTGTTTTGTGATATGTTGTTTGACATATAATAAGTTATTTCTGATTTCTCAGCTAGATTGAGATGCTCTCTTTTTCCTTTCATTTTTGTTTTTTTTTATGTCCTACTGATTTTCTACGTGACAAAACTTGTACAAGGGAATCGTGGTAAACTCATCGATATGAACAAAGTATCTGACTGATCTTGCTTAGTAAATTTATGAGAATTTGCCTGTTTAATGTACATATGTATTTTATCAACTATCAATGGGTTAGATCTATCTCAATCTGCAAAAATATCTTGCCAAAGATCATGTAACAGAATATTTCCCAAGTAAGGATTTGATATTCCATTGCTCAGTTCCAATTTAGGATGCACTAAACCCATTTACATGTGGTTATCAATTTCGTTAAATCGAATTAGCGTATACTGGATGAGTGATTATCTGAGCTAATATTAACAAATTAATTGCAGTGCACGAAATTAGATGCCAACTTTCCACCAAAAGAGTCTGTGCTTAATTCATTCCAACAACGATCCATCACAGAACATGGAAGGCTGAAGAGGAAAGTGGATACTGGTCCTTCAGGTCAGGACCTTACCATCTTTGAATCAAGAAACAAGCAGAAAATGAATAAGAAATCCAAAAAGACTTGAGTCATTGGTGAATGAGTAAGTTTAGAGGACCTTAAAGAGCAGTTTGGCAAGAAGCGTGAAGAGGCTGCAGCAAGCCTTCATGGTACGCTTCCTGTTAAGAACTCTGTGATTGTGAAGATATTCAAAGGTGGCAGTAAAATGAGGTCATCCTATTTTGACATCTTGTTTTTACAGTTAGTATTTGAATCTCCCGGTGGCCCTCTACCAAAATAAAGAGAGATAGGCTTTTACTCTCCAGTGTAAGCTGCAATGAAACTGACCGAGTAGCTGCTAACGTACAAATGCCAATCACCAGAGGTCCAACTGCATTTCAGTCAAATCCAATCTGCAGAAATCATGGAGTTCTAATCTATCAGTAAATAATGAAAATGGTACATCATTCAATGAAAATTTCCTAGGAAAGAATGAAGACAGTGACAGGGAAAACATTATGATTCAAGTGGGAGACTCGGCCAATCAAGAACTCTTGTATGAGCCACAGGAATTTTAGCCTGCCTGTGATAGTCTCGTCCCTTCATATTCATTCCCTAATGCTCCCGCTATACAGTAGGTTACCACAAGAAAGAATGCCAGCTAAAGATGCTACACAATTCATTTCTCCTTCACTTGGCCAACAGAGGAAAGTGATTGCAAGACAAATAAAGATGCTTCAAGCTATGTTGCTCAGACTCTCCAAAAATGCTGCCGCACCAGTGTCGAATCTGCCAAAAATGCACTACTTTTGGAGGAGCCGACACACACCCGATTACATTTTTGGAGAGTCCAAGCAACATAGGACTGATGAGACTAGTCAATTGGAGAATCAATACTTGGGAAGGGAAAGGCTCAATCGTAACACTGAAAAGGAGGTTATTCTCTCTGTTGAAGACTCATCATCATACGATTTTGGAAGCATTTCAGAGCCAATTCTGGTAAACTTACAGAGTAATAGTTTTAAGTGTCGACGATACTGTTTCTTTTTTTTTTTTTGACTTAGTTTCCTTTTTATCTTAGTCTACTATTGCTTGGCATTACCGTAAACAATGGAATGGGTAACAAGCTTGCCCATGCCTCTGTCAAGTATAGATGAATCCAAGAAGTATCTTTTTATCTTCACCTCATGATCCTCGTCAAATAATTAAAACCAATCAAGTGACCTTTGCCTAGGAATTACTCGTCGAAAGAAAATTTTCTCAATTAACGACTAGTGCCTACACGATCCTCCTTTCAGACTGTCTCAATACACAGCTCATTCATGACTGCTAGCAAGTTGTTTTGAGGTTTAGGCTTTGGCTTTGATAAATTAGACTGTGAAATGGTGATCTGTTGTCTAACTACAGAAATGGATATTATTTATTGTAGTTGATCTCTTTCTGTCATCAGGGTCACCTTACTGATTATGCTTCGCTCCATCAACTCAATGAGGATCAATTGATCTCCGTGGATGACATGGAGTCTACTCGTATCGAGGCACAATCTACGCTTGAATCAAAATCTGAACCTTCCATACAAAGCGATGCAAGGAGTATGAAGTTGATCTTTGAGAAGTTGATTATGTTGCCACTAGAGGCTCTCTCTAACCTGAATCATGAAGCTTCCATGAAAGAAGCTTTGACCATACTTACTGGCAACCTCTCACTGTTTGCAGATGAACAAGCCAAACAGCTATTGGAACTTAAGCTTGACTTTCCATCCGCCACATATAGCTGGAGAGATTGCTCTCGGACCAGGATCGATTTTGTCAAGATTTCTTGGCTGAATTTGAGAAAACTAAGTCATTGTTGGAAACTTCAACTAAAGAGGGCGAGGATCTTAAGGATAAAGATAGTCAACTAGAGAGCAAGGAGAAGGAAATGATGGCACAATTGGAGGCAATTCAAAAGGAGAAAAATGAGATAACTGAAAAGAGGAGTGAATTTTAACCAGACCAAGCAATTGGTTGCTTTGGCAGAAGATCAAGCAGGTAGAACTAAAGAGAAAGAGCTGCAGATTACTATTGCTACTGCTAAATTAAACAAATTAAAGAACCAATGGGTTTCAGTTCAATCTTCCTTTATTTAACTTCTCTTCTTCTTTTTGACTTCAAGGCATTTCTTAATGATTCAAGCAAATATGCAGGGAAGTCTTTCTTATCCAGATTTGCTAGTAATTAAATTCATTCAGGTTCCACATTCTTTATCTAGATTTGCAAGTAATTTAGTCCTCTTCAGATGAGGTATATCTTACATTTTTACCTTGCCATTATCTTAAAACCAGACATTTTACTTGTAATTTTACATGGAAAAGTAGTAATCAAAGGTTCAAAATATCATATTTTATTTCTCACATAAGGTATACTTCTAGATATAAATTTGTTGAATTAATATATGCAGTTCAATTCATTTTTTATATAGATGTGTATTATATACATAAATATACATATTTTATATACTTTTTGGCTAGCGATTGTAATTACTTTCGACCGACCGGTCACGTTTGTATTTTGCCGTATTTTATATTTGCACTCTCCTTGTTCTAATTAAGGTAGTATTGTTTCAAAGAAAAAAAAAGGTTAAGGTAGTACAGATATTCAAATTGATAGGAGTAATAGGAAGTATGAGAATTGAGTGGTACTTTAATGATAAAAATTCTTATGTTAGCATTTCTACATGTGCGAGGTTTGATTCTAGCATTTCATACTTCTGTTTCTCTTTGTAAAGCCAGTAATATTTCACAGCAAACTTGGGCTACGGACGAGCTTAGGAGGGGTGAAACTAAAAAATAGTCAGATTTACGAGTGACAAGTGAAACATAGAAATATTTTCAAAAGTAATCGAAATTTAGCCAGTTTTTATGTAAAGATAAATCGGAACAAAAACACTGTTTAAAATCGGAAAATATTCCACCATAATATACTGGAGTTCCAGATAATATGCTGGAAGTTCATACACAGGTGCTCCAATCTCCAGGATTATATCCTGGAACTTTTTGTGTTGGAGTTCCAGCATAATATGCTGGAAGTTCATACACAGGTGCACCAGGCCAATCTCCAGTATATTATGCTGTAACTTTCCGTATTGCAACAAAATAGTAGATATTTTTCAATGAGTTTGCAAACGCTGGCTATTTTTTAATTATCAGTCCAAAAACTGGCTAGCCCGTGCTATTTTCACTCTTAGGAGAGCAATCTAATTAGCTTCAAAATATGTACGGGGCCACACAAGGGTAACATGATCGTTGGAATACTTGGTAGAAATGACACCAGGTAGCCACTCTAAAGGACTACTATTTAGGAACTAGCCAGTGCATCTTGAATTTTAATTTTTCAATTTAATTTTTGGGGACAAAAATGTCCTGAATTGTCCAGACTAGGTGACAAAACCGCAATCTTAAGAATTTAATACAACTAATCCAATAGATGCATTACATATGTTTGTACATATACTTTTCTCACTTAACCATGATTGATTAATAGATATTCTTACTTTATTAAATCAGTTAACCATGGTCTTGGTACGATTTGATATAAACATCCAGTGCCTCCAAGTCTTTTTTTCCTATCTAATGGAGCTAAATTAAGATAGAATATTCACCAAATCAGTATCTTTTATTCTTGATTTTATTACTGTATATTTTTTATTCTTACAGCTTTAATTTTTGATACGATTCATTTATTTTTACTGATATTGTGGGATTTCTTCCCACACAATTCACTTGTGTTTAAAGAGTACATTACCAAATATCAATGATACACAACGAGCCTTTTTCCTTACTCTGCTCCTTAGTGGTATCAGTGCAACAAACACTCAAACGAGTATAGACTCCAAAATCATCTTCTCCATCTTGTTCACAAAGTATCCTTTTTTTTTTCCCTCCCCTCTAAACCACCAGAAATCAATGGTGACTCCTTTGCTTCAGGCACCAATCCAAACAACAATGATCCAGTCAACCCCTCTTTTCTTTAAAATAATACCTCTCCCGCAGTTGTTGATGTTGTTGCAACCAAAACACATATTATTAACATCAACTCAACTGCACAACTTCCTATCAAACTTGTTGGTGGTGTAAACTTCACAACATGAAAAGCTCAAATTCAAAAGGTCATGAATGGCTTGGACTTGATGGGTTATCTCGATGGATCTATAACACCACCTCCACACACCATTAAGCAAGGAACTCAAGATGTTGTCAATCTAGATTTTAAAATTTGGTTTCAGCAAGATAATCTCATCGACAATACCTTAATGGCATCTGTCGATTCCACTATTGCACCATCTGTTGCCTTCGTTGAAACTTCAAAATAAGCATGGGATTATTTGCATACCACATATGCGAATAGATCTCAAACCAAGATCTATAGCCTCCGATATGCACTAGCCAAAGTTCAGCGAGATCAAAAGTCTGTCACTTCTTATCTCAGAGAAATAAGAACAATCACTAATGAGTTAGCTGCTGCCGGTGCTCGCATTTCTAATGAAGAATTGGTTGTGAAAATACTTAGCGGTCTCGGACCCGAATATGAAGCACTGGGTACTGTTATTCGATTAACGAACTCACCTATTGTATTGGAAAAAGTTTACTCTGCATATTGGAGATGACGTGTCATGACACGTAGACTGGTCAAACAGTCAAAGAATTAAGGTTGTTCAATAGGTACGAGCAACAACAGACACGAGCAAGTTAAACAGAAGAGACACGAGCAGTCATGGGAGACATTCAATGCTCGTACCCGTTCAAGGCATTTAAACCGCAAAGATCGTGAAGAATCAAAGGAATGAATCTGACAGCAAATAAGAGCCCAGATACAGCAATTAATGAGCATTAAATGCGAGAAACGTTAGAGAATATGTATTTAATGTATATGATTACATAACGTAATATTTAAAGTCATTAATTGAGCATAATTGTCTTATTATGACAAAGGTAAAGTCTGTATTCCCAAAATGGCTATAAAAGAGAAAGTCACAAACAATTGTGACGACGGAAAAACACTACTGAAATATACCCTGATTTACTAGCTTTCATATCTTATTCTCAAATTTCTTTCTTTATACTCTTTTCCGATTATCAGTAACCCGTGTTCTTCTAAATTCAAGCTTTGACCTAAAATCTAATTTTTGGTTAAACACCTATATCATATGAAGAATTGGCACACAAGCTCACAGATCATGAACTTTATCTCAAGCAAGCAGAAAAGAAGAAACTAGTAACTCTCATGACTGTTCAAGTTGCACAGCGAACAGCCAAATAATAACAATAGCAACAGGAAAACTTGTACTTGGTCTGGCCAGCCTCAATGGCGTCCGCGAACTACTCCTATTGGACAACAATAATGGCGTTCACAAAACACTCAAAGCAATAGAAACTTTTCCCATCCATGGCATCCCTCCACTCCGTTGCAGGCCAAAATGCCAACTCAATGTCAGTCATGTCAAAAATTTGACCATACTACAAATATTTGCCGTTCAAAATCACATAACCATTTTGAAGCTAAGGCTATGTATGCTTCTCGGAATTCTTCCAATGCTGCTCCTTGGATTCTAAATACTGGTGCATCACATCATATTACTGTTGATCCTCAAAGCATAGCCTCTCTACATAAATACACGGGTTCTGAAGAAGTTTCAATTGGTGATGGTAATGGTATTCCAATCGCCCATACTGGTTCTACTACACTAAACACTCCACTTCGCTCTTTTTTATTACATAACATTTTATGTGCTCCATATATTAAAAAGAATCTTATATCTGTTACAAAATTTTGTCAACAAAAGCAAACATATATTGAATTCTTTCCTTCGTCTTTTGTTATGAAGGCACTGACTACGGGGGTACCGCCATTACAAGGGCAAAATAGAGTTGATCTGTATGAATGACCAAAGTTTACAACTTCAGCACATTCATCTCCAACAGCCTACACGGCAAATACCTCAAAAGTTCCTTTATCTGTGTGGAATCATCATTTAGGACATCCTAATATATGTCTTCTGAAGTTTCTCTTAAACAATCATCAGTTGTCTTATTTGATAATTTTCAATCTTGCAATTCATGCAATTGCAATAAAAGCCACATGATTCCTTTTTCGCAGAACTCTTCGTGCAGTTAAAAGCCCTTTGAAATTCTATACACGGATGTTTGGGGTCCTTCACCCATTCTCACCCTAGATAAAAAGCTTTATTACATTATCTTTGTCGATCAATTTACCAAATACATTTGGCCCTATACAGTTCAACAAAAAAGCGATGTCTACAAGGTCTCTTTTCAGAATTTCGACCATTCATTGAAAACTTTTTCAATACTAAGATCCTCACCCTTTATTCAGATGGAGGAGGAGAATTCAAAGGACTAAAATCACTTCTTGCTGAATTTGGTATTCAACATTCATCCTTTCCCCCATATACCTCTCAAGGAATTGCCTTAGCTGAAAGATGTCATAGGCACATTATTGAAACTGCAAGAACCCTGCTTCACCAAGCACCTCTACTGTCACAATTTTAGAGTTTTGCTTGCCAAAGTACTGTTTATCTAATTAACATATTTCCTACACCATCCATTGGTAATATTTCCCCATATCAAGCTCTCCTCGGTACCTCTCTTAATATTTTCTCAATTTTTACGTTTGGTTGTCTATGCTATCCTTGGCTAAAATCATATACCAAAAATAAACTAGAACCAAGATCTACACCATGTGTCTATTTAGGATTTTCTACCCATTTTCACAGTCATAAGTGCTTTGGTCCAAAATACTCAAAAATATATTTCTCAAGAGATGTCAAGTTCTTGGAAAATATTTTTTCCAAATATAAAGGATCATCTCATAATATCTTCTAGTTTAATTCCGCATCCAATTAAGATACATTATCTTCTTCACAAAATTCTCCAGATCATACCATATCTTCTCTTATTAAATTGTGTATTCCACATCCACACAAAGATCCAAGCTTGCCTCTTTGTACAAACGACTCTACTACTCAGTCAATAGTTGTGTGTCCTCGGTCAGAATGCAATAGTGTCCAACACAATCAGGTAAATTCCTCCCCTGTTGATGCTTCTTCCCCTACTACTCAATGTGCTCCCCATGGTACTTCACATACGCACTCTTCTTCAGATTCCATTCCCCAACAGCATGAGTCAACTGAATTTGACATCTCTTCTAAGACTAATCAGCCTTCACCACCACGTTGCCCTGTCACTCGCTCCCAACATCAAATAATTAAGCCCAACCCAAAGTACGCGTCCATAGCCACCCTTACATTCCAAATACGACCAGTTATAGTCAAACGAGCATCCAAAGACCCCCAGTGGAGAAAAGCTATGCGAAGTGAGTTTGAAACTCTCATGACAAACAAAACATGTGATCTTGTCCCACAATCGGATCACCGAAATATAGTGGAGAATAATAGATATTTCTTATGAAGCGTAAAGCTCATGGTTTGATTGAATGTTACAAGGCTCGCCTTGTTGCAAAAGGTTTCACTCGACGACCTGTAATCAATTATGTTGATACCTTTAGAAACAATACGAATAGTATTTGCCATCGTCACACAAAACAGGTGGCCCCTTCATCAATTAGATATAGATAATGTCTTTTTACAAGGTACACCGACAGAGGAAATCTTCATGAAACAGCCCAAAGTTTTTGAGAATCACAATTACCCAAATTACGCTTGCAGATTGAACAAGGCCATTTATGGCGTAAAGCTGGCACCCCGTGCTTGCTACACTAAGCTTATAAATTTTCTCATCTCTGCTGTTTTTTGCAAGGGTCATTCTGACCATTCTTTATTCACCTTACATACTCAGGACATTGTTCTTTTCTTTCTCGTCTATGTAGACGACACTGTTCTTACAGGAAATAATTTGCAGGCCATTAACAATATTAAGGGGGCACTCTCCAACCGTTTCTCTCTCAAAAATCATGGCCCCTACACTTTTTCTTGGGCATTGAAGTAATTCCTCGCCCAGATGGCTTATTTCTTTCTCAGACCAAGTACATAATGGATGTCTTGCAAGAATTCTCTATGCAGGAATGTCACAGTGTCTCTACACCTTTGTCCTCCACAAGTTCACTTCGATTGAATGATGGCTCCTCTTCTACAGATGCACCACAATATTGAAGTGCAATTGGCAAACTCCAGTACCTTGCATTTACTAGACCCGACATAAGTTTTGCTGTCAATAAGCTCTCCCAATTTATGCATCAACCATCTCATACACACTAGCAAGCAGTGAAGTGCCTCTTTCGATATCTCAAATCAACTATCCATCACAGACTTCTTTTTCATTGTGACTCGACTACTACCCTCCATGTCTATGCCGATGCCGATTGGGCAGGTGACCAAGATGATTCCACCTCTATTTCTGCTTATGTTATCTATCTTGGTTCAACACCCATCAGTTGGTCGTCAAAGAAATAGAGAACAGTCGTGTGATCTTCAACTGAGGATGAGTATCCTGTTGTTGCTCAGGTTATTGCTGAGACAAACTGGCTCACCAATCTGTTTAAAGAGCTTCGTATTTCTCTTGAGGATGTACCAACTATCTACTGTGACAACATTGACACCACCTACTTCTGTCGAAATCTAGTTTTCCACAGTCGAATGAAACACATAGCCATTGATTTTCATTTTGTTAGAGATCACGTTTAGCTTCAATAACTCCGCGTAGTCCATATTCACTCTGCTGACCAGCTTGCCGATCAACTTACAAAGCCCTTATCCAAAGCACAAACCCAATGTGTTGTCTCCAAGTTAGGGGTCGTTCCACCACCCCCTAACTTGTGGGGGCATAATGGAGCTAAATTAGGATAGAATATTTACCAAATCAAGATCTTTTATTCTTGATTTCATTACTGTATATTTTTTATTCTTACAACTTTAATTTTTGATATGATTCATTTATTTTTGCAGATATTGTGGGATTCTTTCCCACACAATTCACTTATATTTAAAGAACACATTATCAATGATACATGATCGCTGCCAACTCCACACTACTATAAAGTAGGAAGAGAGGGTCGCAATAGCTTTTACCCGATATGAGGGTCGGGATCGAATTCCTCAAAGAGCTAGAAATTGGAGCTGGGTATCTATCTAGACTAGAGTCGTGTAATTGTTCTAAATGTCACTTCTAACATTTTTGGATTTTTCAGTTATAAACTACTATTATCAAACTACTAATTGAAACTAGATTATACTACGAGATAATTGCTAAAGTTGTATCTAGTGGAAGAAGGCACTAGGGTCATGGCATCACCTAGGTGGCTAATTGACGGGTAGATGTTACTAAGGTTCGATTGACATGATTGGGGCTTATGCTATAACCGTTGCACAATTTTACCCACTCTCACAACTCTTGGTAGAGAGAGAGATTTTCCCCAACTGACTCTCGAGAGACCAAGTGGGTAGGCAAATTAGATCAAGCAACTAGGGTTCAAGTAGGGTGATTACTCTTGTGAGCATGTGATTTTTGCCTCCCTTAAATTATTCCTATAGAACTCTTTAAAATTAGGATTTTTCTTTATTATTTGATTTTAGGGAATTAATTGCATGATTTTTTGTTTTGTTTGCATTTTTGTGTGCATTTTTAGTTGTCATACAAAATAATAAAAATTATTACCAAAATAGCACATTTGCATTTAGAACCCAATTTTTATTTTTTTATAGGTTTACTAGTTAAATAATATTACCAAAATAAGAGAAAAATAACAAAATAGTCATTTTTACATTTTTGTTTAGTTTTATTTTTAAACTAGGATTTAGTTTATTTTAGAAAATTTATTAGTTTAATTTTAGGGTTAAATCAAGTTTTGGTTAGTTTTAATTTTGTATTTAAAAAATGAAAGAAGAAGAAAATAAATAAAAAACCAAAGAAGGAAAGAAAAGAAAACAAATGAAAAAGAATTAAAAGAAAAAGTAAGGTCTTAATAAAACACCAAGTTTGGGCCATTTTAATACCAGCCCAAAGCCAAATCCCGGAACCCGTTTCAAATTGGCCCAAACCCACAAGCCAACCCGGTCCAGCTTTTGTTACAGTGAAACGGCGCCGTTTGGACTCCAGATAATCTCGACCGTCTAGGTTTTTAATCTAACGGTCGAGAAGTCCCTTGTATTAAATATATAAATGTCGGAAACTATGCACCCCCCCTCCTCTTCGTCTCTCAGAATGCCTTCATACACAAACCCTAATTCCCCACCGCCCTCCGCCGTCCGCCGCCGGCAGGAAATCGTCTCCGCCGGCGGCAATTCTCCAATGACACCCAAACTTACACCCCTACACCATCTCAACCCCCTCATTACAAATCCACCCTTGTTTTCCGTCAAATCCTAACCAAAACCTTCAAATATGTCAAACCCTAGGCGCCGCCACCACCGTGCACAGCGGCGCCGCCACCCAAACCATACCAAAGTCATACCCCACGATTCCCAGGCCACCCTAAGTCCCACACTCATGGTTATTTCTCAAAAATCCCAACCGGATTCCCCCAATTCCACATCCTGGGTTGAGTTGCAGTTTCAGGGGTTTGTCATGGTTCAAACGGGCTCCAAAATGATATTATATGACTGTTTTGTTAAAGAACAGACATATAATATTATTTTCGGGCTATATTTGAAGGCAGTCGCGTAAAATCAAATTCGATCCAGGCCTAGTTGGTAAGTCCAATGCCTTCTTCCTTTTTCTTTCTTTCATTTGGTTTAGATTAGGGTTCCGATTTGAGTCTAAGACTACTTCTCAAATTTTTTTCTGTTCGTCTTGGATCCAGTTAGTTTTCATCAATGCATGTTTTGATTCGTTAATTGTGTTCGACTAGTTAGTTTAATTAGGCCATTTTGATTAGTTAGTATCGTGGCTTGTTTTTACAATTTTTGTTATTAGGTATTAGTTTTTGATTTTCCATCTTCTGATTACTTTAACTGTATGTGATTTCAATTGTTCTTAATTTGGTTTGCTTGATATTAGAATTAGTTTGTGTTCAGATTTTAATTCTATAGTTAGGCTGGTTTATTTTGTTTTAATGCTCTTAGTTCAATTATAGGTTGCCTTTCAATATAATTGTAGGTGTTTGGTTCTAGCTGTTTACTTCGGTCCCTTAGTTAATTTTAACTAGAGTAAAAGCTGGGGTAATTTGACCTAGGTAGGTAATTTCAGGGGTAGTCAGGGTTAGTTTGGGTATTCCTAAATAGAAAACATTGCTCTAGTTGAAACTAGAACCCCCTAGAATGTTCTAGATGGGGTTCCAATTAAAATTTCAGGAATTTGAATGCAGTAATTTGGGCAACAAGTCAGAAACTTAGGGACTAATTAATAAAAACTGAAAATAAAATAGGGGAAAAAGGGATAAATGAAAATCTGGAAACTTCCTTAATTTTTCCTATAAAAGGCAGTCCCCACTGCCTTATTTCAGTAAGTTCTAAACCCGAAAAAATTCCAAAAGTTTAAAAATCTGAAAATTCCCCCCAAAAGTTTCTACAAGGTTGAAGATCTAAAAATTTGAATTTCAAAGTTCAAAAACTAAAACTGAAATCTGAGAGTGTGAGGTTTCCTTCTAGATCTTAAATCTTCAAAAACCAAAAAAAAAAAAAAAACTCCAAAAATACTGTTCTATTGAAGCTTTTCTTAGATTGATTTCATATTCTAGCTATTGATTTGAATTTCTAGCTTAGGTAAAGAGAAAAATGACTTAAGAATTCCTTGTGTTTGGTTGCTGAAGCTTCAGAGATATCTGGGTTTAATTTCGAGTCTATTTTGGTCCAATCAAGCCTGCTCTAGTTATCTGTTTGGTGTTGTTCCCTTTTAGTTCATCTCTGGGTTTTTGTGGTGTTGTTTTTGGGTTTAAAACTGATCCAGTTGCTGCTGGTTGTTAACTGTTGATTGTTGTCTGCATTGCTGATTCTTCCTCCTTTCATTTGTTCACTTCCAGGTACTCTTTTGGCCCCGTGTGAACTATGAAGGATCAATGTAGTCTGATGTGAAGGATTAAATGATAAAGTGCTGTTTGAGTTGATTTCCGAGTTTTCCTGTTTTGCTTTAGTCTAAAGGTGTATTTGTATAAGTAGGACTGTTCGAATTGATATTAAAATGAAACTACTGGACTGTTATACTTACTTAGATATCCTGTTATTAAGGCTAGATTAAATACGTTTGGTGTTGTTGGCCTTGTTTTGAAATCTAAGCGTAACATGAGATCTCAATCTGATAAAGTTAGTTTCAGTTTTAGAACAGTTCATCATGGTTTGAATCTAAAAGCAGTAAGTGTACTCACCACATGAAAAGTTGAATCATCTCTTGTAGTTCTAAAAGGCTTATTTGTGGTAATTTGTTCGAGAGTAGACTCAAGGATTCCAACTCAATATCAGTGTTTACGTTATAGTCCATTTCAGCTTAACGACTTGAATCTGCTATCAAAGTTTAGAACAAGTATGTTAGTTCATCATTGTATCCATGAGTTAGTAACGACTGTAAAATTCAAATTTGATTTGACTGTTTTAATACATCTTCGATTTGAATAGGTTTAAGCATCTCTTTCGTATAAGACCATTAGGTCAGATTGATTTTGAAATCAGCGTTCTGGTTTGTCATTCAAATGAGGTTTGGGCTTAATTACATGATAACAAGCCCAGATATTATTGGTCCTTGAACCAACACATTGTCCGATTTGAATTGAGTTTCTGGGCCAATTTTCATAGCCCAACATACTGAAGATTTGAATCCATGTTCAAGGCTATTTAGTCTAATTTCATAATATTAAGATGGGCTTGGACCTTCCGAGTTAAGTAGCGTATTTGAATTAAGAGGTTTTCCTCTTGTTCAAATATGGACTTGAACTTGAGGCCAAATTCCTTGAATGCTTTTAATAATAGTAATTAATAATTAATAATGCTAAGGCCCTTTTAGAGACAATACTTAATAGAAAATCGTAGTTCCTTTAGGTTGGCCTTAAAATAAAAATGAGGTGCGCCGCGCCAAATAAAATTCATAGATTGCATGGCCCTCTTTAAATTCCTTCATTTAAAACACTTAGAATACGGGACGTGCCATTTAGCGAATTTTCATGGCCTCCCGCAAAGTTAATAATACATTAGTCGCTTTAGGCGCGTTCTTTAATAAGTTTACCTTCCTAAATTTGGGTGTGCATTTCATGCGACCCAAATCCAAATCCCAAAACATCGAATAAAGTATGTCGAAGATCCGGGTGCATTTCATGTGACGTGATCCGAAAACATATTTTAAACGACGTTCAATTTCCTAAAACTTTATTATTAATCAAAAGCGGTAAATAATTCTAAAATTGCACTATAGGGTGACATGTATTAAAATCAGATTTTTAGCCATTTATAATAGTTTAAGCGACCGTGCTAAAACCACGGGATCCGGGGGTGCCTAACACCTTCCCTCGGGTCAACAGAATTCCTTATTCAGAATTTCTGGTTCGCAGACTCCAATTGGGAAGTCGAAAATTTTCCTCGATTTGGGATTCAAGTTAAAACCGGTGACTTGGGACACCAAAGCCAAACCTATTCCAAGTGGCGACTCTAAATAAATAAATAATCTCATTTCGAATAATGTCACTTAAAATGGAAAAACTCCCTTATACATTACCTTCCAGGGTGGTGTGTAAAAAGGAGGTGTGACAGCTCTGGCGACTCTGCCGGGGACACGAACCCAGAATTTTGATTCAGGGTTCAAGAATTCGAGCTTAGAATAACTGTTATATTTGGCTTATCTGATTTTCCTACATGTTCCATGCTATATGTGCTAAATGTTTTACCGCTTTGATATTTGTTGAATTGTATATATAAACTGTTACGAATCCCTTCCTCTCTCCGAGTCTTCTACATCATGGAGAAGGGTGCACTTCGTGTAGCTTCTCTTCTGTTTAGAGTCTTTTCCCATTTAGAACGAGGTTTGGATAAGTTGCTAAGCCGGCGGAGCTTCTGTTTCCCCGGTACGCTGCCTCCCCCTCGGCTCGAGTCGTCCGCTCGGGTAAGCCAGGTCTAGACCAGTAAACCTAGGGTTTAAACCTAGAAGAACAAAACCTCATGCCGGATCCCTAGTAGGAACGTTTGTTTGCATCATGTGCATTTGACTTAGGGGACTCAACACAGGGGTTGGGTCCGTCTAGGACAGGTGACGTGAAATGAAAAAGACCAATCTGATGCATCTTATGTGCTACTTGTGCATTTATTTGCTCGGCTTTGCATGTTGACCGGCTTGTATAAGAGAAAATTGAGAAAAATAGCAGTGCTAGGACTAAGTGAGGGTAACCACTTGTTGTGAAAAACCAATGCCCAAATAGTATCGAAATGCTGTCGGATTTTTGAAAAAAAAAAAGAAAAAGAAGAAAAAAGAAAAAAAAAGAGAGATGTTGTAACAAATATTTGGTTTAGACAAAATATTTTTACCGAACTACGCGGATCTGATTCTCACCGGATGTGAGATACGTAGGCAAACCTCATCGGTTTCGACCCCAATTTTCAAAAATCCAAAAATATTTTCCTTTAGTTCCTTCTTTAGAAATCTTTCCTTAAAAATTCAAAAAAAAGAGAAGTTTTTAAAACTCAAAAATGGTTTCCTTCTTTCTTATGTCTTTCATACAAAAAAAATAAAAATCAATAAACATCAAAATCCAAAATACGGGTTTCCTTCATTTTGAAGTTTTTTTTTTAAAAAAAAAAACAAAAATCCAAACAAAAATCAGAAACAAAAATCCAAAAATACTCTTTTCTTCTTTAGAAGTCTTTCTTTTGTAAATGTCAATAAAATTTTTGAAAAAATTGAAATCCAAAAATATTTTTGCTATTCTTTAGAAGTACTTTTGTAAATAAATAAAAGCTCAGAAATTCAAAACATTTTTCTTAAAGAAGTCCCAATCAAAAAAAAATCAAAACTATTTTTCTTTTGCCTTAAAACTTCACGGTCTGAGTTTTATAAAAAGGAAAAAAAAGAGAGTTAGTTTATTCAATTCCCAATCTGCCCGAACTACGCTGGTTTGATTCTCACCGGATGTGAGATACGTAGGCAACCCTCATCGGGTCCAACCTCCCTTTTGCAAAAATAGCCCAAATATATCAAAACAAGTCGGGTGATGCCATTCTTGTTAAAATAAGCCGAATGTCCCCAAAAGGGCGCTGGAAGGCTGTTTTTGCAAGAACAGCCACCCTGAGTCATTTTAAATAGTTTGCGGGCACAGCCTTAAAATCTTCCTCCCAGAAGTGCTGAAAAGCCGTATCTGCAAAACCAAGTCCTTGTTTTTCTAGATAAAGAAAGGTTTGCAAAAATAGCCACTTTTCCTTTTAGGTCAAAATAAGTCATTAAAATACTCCTTAGATGTCTTTCTTTCATAAATAAAATAATATATAAATAAAAATTTTGAAAAAATTGAGTCCGAATAATATGTTCGCTCAAAAATCCGAACATTTTCATAAAAGTCCCTCTTCCGAAAATTAAGAGGCAAATTCCAAAATCCAAAAAAGATTTTCTTTCTTATTTAGAAAAAGAGAAGATAAACTCAAACAAAAATATTTTTCTAAATTCCCAAAGTTCCAATAAAAAGAAAAAAAAATTTAGAAGTCTTTCTTTCAAAAAAATCAAAAGAAAAATCAAAATCAAAAATCAAAAATACATATTTCCTTTTTTTTCTTTTTAAAGTATTTCTTTCAAAAATTCCAAAAAACAGAGTTAGCTTATTCACCTTATTCGCAAGAACTACGTTTGGTCTGATTCATGCGGGGTCATGATATGTAGGCAATCTCCATAGGATTCGACCATAAACCTAAGAAAAAAAAAGAAGAAAAAATACGAGCGAAGGAAATAAAAGAAAAACAAGAGAGAAAGAAATGCAAAAAGAAAAAATAAGGAATCGAGAGAAAAACCATGGCAAAAGAAAAGGGAAAAGCAGAAAATGAAAAACAGAGGGAAAAGAAAAATGAGAGAAAAGTAGAAGAGAAAGAAAAGCAAGAAAAAGAAAGAGTAGAAATCAAAAGAAGAGAAAAAGAAAAGCCGGGATGACGCATGCAACCAGTGCAAACATGTAGACATCCATTTAACTATATAGGTGCATCACACCCCAATGTGCGATTACCTATCTGTTACTTGTCTCAAACTAACCGTGTGTTGCTATCAATTCCAGCCTAGCTTTTAGAAACGGTGGTTGGTTGTGGTAAGCTGGCATCGCATCAATACTTCACCAGATCGAAAGGAAGTGTGGAAATGTCTACAGAAATGACTTTGCCCGCAGTTCCCATCTCTGAGGACAGCCTCATCTCGGGGATCCCGGCATCTGAGTCTGTCACAGCGTAAGAGAACCGGATACTACGTCTCCGACTCATGGAGATGTGGGACGCCTGGACCAATGGAAGGGAGCCTCCAAGCGCCATCCCTGGATTTCCTGAACTATTCCCTAGATTTGGGGGTACCTCCAATATCCCCATCAGCCACCCTCATACTCCGTTGGGACAACCTACCATGACCGCTCACTTCGTCGGAACACCTTCTGAGGTCCGCCCCCAGGTGTTCCCAGCAGGAGCAGCTCCTAACATCTTCACTGCTCCACCATGCTCTGCTACAATACAACCTTCACTGCCAAGGCCCGCCTTTGATCCCTCAGCTTTCACCTTCCAAAACCCTGTCTTTCCAGTGGATCCTCCTCAATATCCCACATATAATTACTCTCAGCCACCACCATTTGAGCTTACGCCAGGACAAGATCAAACTCCCAAAGCTCCTGAACAAGATGAGATGGCGAAAAGAATGAGAAGCCTTGAACAGAGTTTAAAGAATATGCAAGGTTTGAGTGGGCAAAAAAGTGTTTCTTATACAGATCTATGCATGTTCCCTCACGTGCACCTGCCCATGGGATTTAAAACGCCAAAGTTTGAAAAGTATGATGGGCATGGCGATCCCATTGCTCACTTGAAAAAGTATTGTAATCAGTTGTGCGGGGCCGGCGGAAAAGAAGAGTTGTTGATGGCATACTTCGGAGAAAGCTTAGTAGGCATTGCCTCAGAATGGTATATGGACCAAGATGTCTCACGAAGGCACATTTGGGACGATCTTGCCAGAGATTTTGTAAGGCAGTTTCAATACAGCATCGACATCGCACCAAACAGGAACTCCTTGGCAAATTTAAAAAAGAAGCCCTCGGAAAGCTTCAGAGAATATGCTATTAAGTGGCGCGAACAGGCATCGAGGGTGAAACCTCCCATGGATGAAGTAGAAATGGTCACTGTTTTTCTTCAGGCCCAGGAAGCAGATTATTTCTAGAACATGATGTCAGCCATAGGCAAACCTTTTGCAGAGGCGATTAAGATCGGGGAAATGGTAGAAAATGGTCTGAAAACAGGCCGAATTTTGAGTCAGTCAGCCATCAGAGCAACCTCCCAAGCCATCCAAGGTGGGTCTGGAGGAATGGCCAAAGGTAAAAAGAAAGAGGAAACGGTTATGGCAGCATCAGGGGCGAGAAGATACCGGGCTCCTAGACCTGTGTTTTCCGAAAGAACCCCTCAACATTACTACCCTCATGATATGGCTTATGCTCCTCCACCTTATACGGTCATGAATGCTCAATCCTTTGCTCGGCCGCAGCCACATGCCAATAGAAACCAAGTTCCATTCCCAAGAAATCAGCCTCCCCACCAAAACCACTATAATCCCCGTCCTCCACAGAATAACTTTCCTCCCCGTGAGCCACCCGGGAGGCAAACTTTTACTCCAATTGGTGAATCTTACTCTAATTTGTTTCCAAAACTTGTCCAAATGGGTCTACTGCAGCGGGTCCCTCAGAACAAACAAAACCCGACATCGCCTACCTACAGAGCCGGTGTGAGGTGTGCATATCATTCAGGGGCAGAAGGCATGATACAAATGACTCTTGGACACTGAAACGAGCAGTGGAACATCTAATAGAGCAAGAAAAATCGTACTGAGGGATGAGGATGTCCCAAATGTGACCAATAATCCACTGTCAGCCCACAACAATGGGCCAGTGATTGGAATGATCTGTGAGGATAAAGAGTTTGATCCGGAATTAAAGGCCATCATTGCTATTGCTGATGCAGAAAGAAAGCCAAAGGTTGCCCTGAAGCAAGATAAAGGGGAGAAGAAGAACAAAGTCATTAAGACAGAACCAGAAAAGACAGCTGAAACAAGAACAGAAGCGATACCTCCCAAAAATGGAATTCTCTATGTCCCACGGGGCCGCCAAGAAAAGCAACTGGTTGTGAGCACTCCAAAGAAATTTGAATTGAAAAGAGGAACACAAGTGTACGTACCCAAGCAAGCCTATGTGGTGCGGGGGACAATCAAACCACCTCGGCTGAGTGAGCCAGTGGTTATTGGACGCGTGCCACAGAAGCCTATGACGAACCCTGCTGCGGTACCATGGAATTATCATCAGATGGTGGTACGTACAAGGGTAAAGAGATCTTGGGATAGATGCCAGAAAACCCCCCTGTTGAGAAATATTCAAATGTAGAGGAGGTAAACAATGCCACCAGAAGCCGTTTCCCGCCTAAGAAGCCTGTGAGTGCTGAGGAAGCAGAAGTTTTCTTTCAAAAAATGAAAATGGCCAATTATGAGGTGGTACATTTGTATGAAACTTTTTTCAAGCTTAAGTACAGTAAAAAGGAAGATGATAAGGTTTTCACGGGTGAAGAAATTGAGGAAATAAGTGGGGCAATGAGGAGAATGCTCTACGAAACCCACATGGTCCAGCCGGGAGAGGGAACTAGCACCGCTGAGGTGTTATACATGGGACCAAGCGCCAAGCTTCAAAACTGGAAGGCTACGCCATTCCCGATCAGGCGGGAGTCTCGGTAGACCCGTCCTGCTACTTTTTCTGCATCCCGAGTTATTCCAGGGTGTAACTCGGATGTTTCTTTTAGTTTCTTGTCTTTAAGTTCCCGAACGTGAACCATGTTATCTTCAAAATTCCAAGAAATGAAATCAATATTTCATCGTTCATTTTTCTTTATCCTTTCTGATTTTGCTATTTTTCTCCTTCATTTCTTCTTTTTAGCTCTAATAATGCAGCTTTAAATAACATGACATGCTTGCGGACTTCATGCCTAGATCCCAAAACGCTGTCAGATTTCGAGATAATTAATCAAGAGTAGAAATGCAAAGAAGGTAACCTTGAGGAAATAAAACAAAGAATTGGAACAATCGAAGGAAAATTGGTTCGCGGGTTGGAAAGGTCCATACATTACAAGAAAAGAGTGTGCTGTACTCAGGGCACATCCGGGCAGTTGTACCAACAAAGTATGGCCCGCGCCTACAACAAAAAGGTGCGTCTCAGGAATTTTGAAGTGGGACAACTCGTGTTAAGACGCATTCTCCCTCATCACCAGGAAGCCAAAGGAAAATTTGCTCCTAATTGGAAAGGTCCATACATCATCCGAAAGATATTGCCGAGAGGAGCATTGTATCTGGGTGACATCGAAGGCAATGATCCCGAAGCAGCTATGAATGCGGATGCAGTAAAAAGGTACTATGTCTAGATTCTCTGCGGTGACGACTTTGTTCAATTGAGATGACGAAGGCTTTCATTCCCGCTATCCGAACACTGTCAATCTTTCGTAAACCCATTTGAGCCGGTTACCCTTCTTTGGCTACCCTCTTTGGAACCCGAAAGTATTATCGGAAAAAAAAAGAAAAAAGAAAAAAAAAAGAAGAAAAAAGAAAAAAAAAGAAAATATGATGAAAAAAAGAAAAAGAAAATATGATGAAAAGAAAAAGAAAAAGAAAAAGAAAAGAAAAGAAAAAAAAACATTCTCCCTGAACTACGTCTGACTTGATTCCGAAAGGATACGTAGGCAGCCTCTCTCTGGGGTTCAGTCACACCAAAACAAAAATTCCAATTCCCCCAAAAAATGAAACTGGGGCAGATGTTATAATGGCTCGGCAATGAGCCCACCAAAACGGTTCCAAAGTTGTAATTCCATCCAAGATTCTTTTACCCAAAAATCTTGTCTAAGTCCTTCCGATCAATTGGCAAAGGCGTGGGAATTTGAAAACATCATTGTTGGAATCAAATTGAGAGAAATAAAATGAGAGAGTCTTATCGGTGAAAACCTTCGGGCACCATAAGGCGACGGTGAGTAGAGAATTTGAAAATGAGAGAGTCCGTTTGGTGAAAACCCGTAAAGAGCACTTTCGGGCGACGGTAAGAAGAGAAATGAGAGAGGTCGATTAGCGAAAACCCGCAAAGGGCGCGGTCGGCCGAAAAGAAGACATCTCACCACTAAAGAGTCCTGGCAAAGTTCCCTGGTTTTGAAATACGGATCAATGGGTTCACGAGAAGCTGGAAAATTTGTGCGGGTCGGGCATCCAGTCCAAGAAGCATGTCATGTTTATTTGAAGCTTGCATGCACCCCCAGATAAGTCCTTCTCTTCCCCCCGAAAGGGACGCTTCTCTTTAAATTCATCTTCTTGATTACTTTTTCCTTGAATCCCTTTCGTTCTAACACTGATTTCGAAACTATTACAAAGAAAAGGTGGAGGGATTGGCTTTACAGGGCTCCCCCTAACAAAGCTAAAGAAAAGTACCCAGCCTCAGCGGGTGCATCAAGTCAATCCCGACTGGCCATGTTGGCAGATGCTTTGAAATCAAGCTGTTGAAAGAGAAAAACAAAAAAGGTCAAGGACAAAGGTCTTAAAGGCAGAATAAAGTGAAAAGCCGGAGCCCCGCGCGGGCGTGTTGTCATGAAATCCTGCAAGATGAGCCATCCGGTTTGAAAGAGAGAAGAATCTTCAAAACCAGCAAGCAGCAGAGGTTCTCAACAGAAGCTAGGCCGGGATCAAGCAATCAAGGCTACAAAACCAACCACCGTTTCAAACTAACAATTGAAAATTGAAACAGGTGCAATTCAGGCAACCGCGCAAAAGCAGGTACAGCCAAAAGAAAAGAAACGCGCAAATGCTGAAACAGCTTTGCAGCAAATAATCAATGCAAAAGGGAAGTTTCCTCCAAGTTCTTTCCTGCATCTTATCAAAAATAAAAAAAATATAAAAAGAAGAGAAAAAAGAGATAATCAAAGAATCCCAAAAAAGGATAGTGTAGACTTCCCAATATCAACTTGTTACTTGGTTTAGCCAACATTAGGGCTCCAACCCCTGAGTTGAGCGTTTTCCCTTTAGCCAACATTAGGGCTCCAACCCCTGAGTTGAGCGTTTTTCCTTTTAGCCAACATTAGGGCTCCAACCCCTGAGTTGAGCGTTTTTCCTTTTAGCCAACATTAGGGCTCCAACCCCTGAGTTGAGCGCTTTTCCCTTTAGCCAACATTAGGGCTCCAACCCCTGAGTTGAGCGTTTTTCCGTTTAGCCAACATTAGGGCTCCAACCCCTGAGTTGAGCGTTTTCCCCTTTAGCCAACATTAGGGCTCAAACCCCTGAGTTGAGCGTTTTTCCTTTTAGCCAACATTAGGGCTCCAACCCCTAAGTTGAGCGTTTTCCCTTTTAGCCAACATTAGGGCTCCAACCCCTGATTGAGCGTTTTCCCTTTTAGCCAACATTAGGGCTCCAACCCAACATTAGGGCTCCAGCCCCTGAGTTGAGCGTTTTTCCTTTTAGCCAACATTAGGGCTCCAGCCCCTGAGTTGAGCGTTTTTTCTTTTAGCCAACATTGGGGCTCCAACCCCTGAGTTGAGCGTTTTTCCCTTTAGCCAACATTAGGGCTCCAACCTCTGAGTTGAGCGTTTTCCTTTTAGCCAACATTAGGGCTCTAACCCCTGAGTTGAGCGTTTTTCCCTCTAGCCAACATTAGGGCTCCAACCCCTGAGTTGAGCGTTTTTCCTTTTAGCCAACATTAGGGCTCCAACCCCTGAGTTGAGCGTTTTTCCCTTTAGCCAACGTTTTTCCTTTTAGCCAACATTAGGGCTCCAACCCCTGAGTTGAGCGTTTTTCCCTTTAGCCAACATTAGGGCTCCAATCCCTGAGTTGAGCATTTTTTTCTTTTGCCAACATTAGGGCTCCAATCCCTGAGTTGAGCGTTTTTCCCATTAGCCTTTTTTCTTTTAATCCCGGAATAACTCGTGGACCTCCCTGGCATAACCCCAGGAGATTTTTTCTTTCCATCCCGGCATAACTCGTGGATCTCCCTGGCATAACCCAAGGATCCTTTTTCTTTCCATCCCGGCATAACCCGTGGATCTCCCTAGCATAACCCAAGGAGCTATTTTCTTTCCATCCCGGCATAACTCGTGGATCTCCCTGGCATAACCCAAGGAGCTATGTTCTTTCCATCCCGGCATAACCCGTGGATCTCCCTGGCATAACCCAAGGAGTCTTTTTCTTTCCATCCCGACATAACCCGTGGATCTCCCTGGCATAACCCAAGGAGCGTTTTTCTTCCCGTCCCGGCATAACCCGTGGATCTCCCTGGCATAACCCAAGGAGCTTTTTTCTTCCCGTCCTGGCATAACCCGCGGACCTCCCTGGCATAACCCAAGGAGCCTTTTTGTTTCCGTCCCGGCATAACCCGAGGACCCTTTTTCTTTTCCGGCATAACCCGGTCATTTCCCAGCATAACCTGGATTCATTCACAAGGATACACAATCCTAATTTGATTGCTTAGATATGTGTCACAACTAAGTCACGAAATTTTCCTAGTGAAAACTGGTGCAGAAAATTTTGTTCGTTTGTTTGTTTTGGTATCTTAAGCAGGTTGACCTCAAGAGATAGGGTGCGAGATGACCAATGGAATGAGTCTCAATCCAGAATAAAGAAAAGAAGAAGAGAACAAAAAGAAATGAGCTCAAATGTGAAGCGAACAAAAGTGCGGATGGCTCAAAATTTGATGGAAGTCACAAGCTCCGCCGATCCCATTTTGACCCAATGCTGCAGAAAGAAATAGCAACTACAACTTGCGAGCATCAAGATTCAGGTCGGAGTCCACAGCAAATCAGCTAAGACTCAAGATCAAGCTTCAAGAGATTTATAGATAGGAATCTTGTAACTCATAGTTGATAGGCATAGCTAGCTTAGCTTTGATTTTCCTTTTGGTGTAATAAGGAGGTCAGCAAGCAGTAGCAGCAGCAACAGCAGTGAAATCACAGCTCCTGGTAGTCCCAGCTACCAAACCCTCCAGAACTACACTGACCTGATTCCTTTACAGCCAAGGATATGTAGGCAACCTCTGAAACAGGGTTCGGTCAGACGGTTTTCAAAAAATGCTTCTCACGGAATACCAAGCAGGCAAAAATCTCTCATAATTGCTCATTTATCTTTGCCCGAAAACCCTTCGTGTCTCCGAGCAAAGAGGGGCAGCTGTGAGCATGTGATTTTTGCCTCGCTTAAATTATTCCTATAGAACTCTTTAAAATTAGGATTTTTCTTTATTATTTGATTTTAGGGAATTCATTGCATTATTTTTTGTTTTGTTTGCATTTTTGTGTGCATTTTTAGTTGTCATACAAAATTAAAAAAAAAGTATTACCAAAATAGCACATTTGCATTTAGAACCCATTTTTTTTTATAGGTTTACTAGTAAAATAATATTACCAAAATAAGAGAAAAATAACAAAATAGTCATTTTTACATTTTTGTTTAGTTTTCTTTTTAAACTAGGATTTAGTTTATTTTAGAAAATTTATTAGTTTAATTTTAGGGTTAAATCAGGTTTTGGTTAGTTTTAATTTTGTATTTAAAAATTGAAAGAAGAAGAAAATAAATAAAAACCAAAGAAGGAAAGAAAAGAAAACAAATGAGAAAGAATTAAAAGAAAAAGTAAGGTCTTAATAAAACACCAAGTTTCGGCCATTTTAATACCAGCCCAAAGCCAAATCCCGGAACCCGTTTCAAATTGGCCCAAACCCACAAGCCAACCCGGTCCAGCTTTTGTTATAGTGAAACGGCGCCGTTTGGACTCCAGATAATCTCGACCGTCTAGGTTTTTAATCTAACGGTCGAGAAGTCCCTTGTATTAAATATATAAATGTCGGAATCCATGCACCCCCCTCCTCTCCGTCTCTCAGAATGCCTTCATACACAAACCCTAATTCCCCACCGCCCTCCGCCGTCCGCCGCCGGCCGGAAATCGTCTCTGCCGGCGGCGATTCTCCAATGACTCCCAAACTTACACCCCTACACCATCTCAACCCCCTCATTACAAATCCACCCTTGTTTTCCGTCAAATCCTAACCAAAACCTTCAAATATGTCAAACCCTAGGCGCCACCACCCAAACCATACCAAAGTCATACCCCACAATTCCCAGGCCACCCTAAGTCCCACACTCATGGTTATTTCCCAAAAATCCCAACCGGATCCCCCAATTCCACATCCTGGGTTGAAGTTGCAGTTTCAGGGGTCTGTCATGGTTCAAACGGGCTCCAAGATGATATTATATGACTGTTTTGTTAAAGAACAGACATATAATATTATTTTGGGGCTATATTTGAAGGTAGTCGCGTAAAATTAAATTCGATCCAGGCCTAGTTGGTAAGTCCAGTGTCTTCTTCCTTTTTCTTTCTTTCATTTGGTTTAGATTAGGGTTCCGATTTGAGTCTAAGACTACTTTTCAAATTTTTTTCTGTTCGTCTTGGATCCAGTTAGTTTTCATCAATGTATGTTTTGATTCATTAATTGTGTTCGACTAGTTAGTTTAATTAGGTCATTTTGATTAGTTAGTATCGTCGCTTGTTTTTACAATTTTTGTTATTAGGTATTAGTTTTTGATTTCCCATCTTCTGATTACTTTAACTGTATGTGATTTCAATTGTTCTTAATTTGGTTTGCCTGATATTAGAATTAGTTTGTGTTCAGATTTTAATTCTATAGTTAGGCTGGTTTATTTTGTTTTAATGCTCTTAGTTCAATTATAGGTTGCCTTTTAATATAATTGTAGGTGTTTGGTTCTAGCTGTTTACTTCAGTCCCTTAGTTAATTATAACTAGAGTAAAAGCTGGGGTAATTTGACCTAGGTAGGTAATTTCAGGGGTAGTCAGAGTTAGTTTGGGTATTCCTAAATAGAAAACATTGCTCTAGTTGAAACTAGAACCCCCTAGAATGTTCTAGATGGGGTTCAATTAAAATTTCAGGAATTTGAATGCAGTAATTTGGGAAACAAGCCAGAAACTTAGGGACTAATTAATAAAAACTGAAAATAAAATAGGGGAAAAAGGGGTAATGAAAATCTGGAAACTTCCCCTTAATTTTGCCTATAAAAGGCAGTCCCTACTGCCTTATTTCAGTAAGTTCTGAACCCGGAAAAATTCCAAAAGTTTAAAAATCTGAAAATTCCCCCCAAAAGTTTCTACAAGGTTGAAGATCTAAAAATTTGAATTTCAAAGTTCAAAAACCAAAACTGAAATCTGAGAGTGTGAGGTTTCCTTCTAGATCTTAAATTTTCAAAAACCAAAAAAAAACTCCAAAAATACTGTTCTATTGAAGCTTTTCTTAGATTGATTTCAAGCTCTAGCTATTGATTTGAATTTCTAGCTTAGGTAAAGAGAAAAATGACTTAAGAATTCCTTGTGTTTGGTTGCTGAAGCTTCAAAGATATCTGGGTTTAATTCGAGTCTATTTTGGTCCAATCAAGCCTGCTCTAGTTATCTGTTTGGTGTTGTTCCCTTTTAGTTCATCTCTGGGTTTTTGTGGTGCTGTTTTTGGGTTTAAAACTGATCCAGTTGTTGTTGGTTGTTAACTGCTGATTGTTGTCTGCATTGCTGATTCTTCCTCCTTTCATTTGTTCACTTCCAGGTACTCTTTTGGCCCCGTATGAACTGTGAAGGATCAATGTAGTCTGATGTGAAGGATTAAATGATAAAGTGCTGTTTGAGTTGATTTCTGAGTTTTCCTGTTTTGCTTTAGTCTAAAGGTGTATTTGTATAAGTAGGACTGTTCAAATTGATATTAAAAATGAAACTACTGGACTGTTATACTTACTTAGATATCCTGTTAATAAGGCTAGATTAAATACGTTTGGTGTTGTTGGCCTTGTTTTAAAATCTAAGCGTAAAATGAGATCTCAATCTGATAAAGTTAGTTTCAGTTTTAGAACAGTTCATCATGGTTTGAATCTAAAAGCAGTAAGTGTACTCACCACATGAAAAGTTGAATCATCTCTTGTAGTTCTAAAAGGCTTATTTGTGGTAATTTGTTCCCCCNTCAAGGCTATTTAGTCTAATTTCATAATATTAAGATGGGCTTGGACCTTCCGAGTTAAGTAGCGTATTTGAATTAAGAGGTTTTCCTCTTGTTCAAATATGGACTTGAACTTGAGGCCAAATTCCTTGAATGCTTTTAATAATAGTAATTAATAATTAATAATGCTAAGGCCCTTTTAGAGACAATACTTAATAGAAAATCGTAGTTCCTTTAGGTTGGCCTTAAAATAAAAATGAGGTGCGCCGCGCCAAATAAAATTCATAGATTGCATGGCCCTCTTTAAATTCCTTCATTAAAAACACTTAGAATTCGGGACGTGCCATTTAGCGAATTTTCATGGCCTCCCGCAAAGTTAATAACACGTTAGTCGCTTTAGGCGCGTTCTTTAATAAGTTTACCTTCCTAAATTCGGGTGTGCATTTCATGCGACCCAAATTCAAATCCCAAAACATCGAATAAAGTATGTCGAAGATCTGGGTGAATTTCATGTGACGTGATCCGAAAATATATTTTAAACGACGTTCAATTTCCTAAAACTTTATTATTAATCAAAAGCGGTAAATAATTCTAAAATTGCACTATAGGATGACATGTATTAAAATCAGATTTTTAGCCATTTATAATAGTTTAAGCGACCGTGCTAAAACCACGGGATCCGTGGGTGCCTAACACCTTCCATCGGGTCAACAGAATTCCTTATTCAGAATTTCTGGTTCGCAGACTCCAATTGGGAAGTCGAAAATTTTCCTCGATTTGGGATTCAAGTTAAAACCGGTGACTTGGGACACCAAAGCCAAACCTATTCCAAGTGGTTGTAAACACTGATTTGTGTAAACACAAATCAGGGTTTAGCTACACATGCTTGAAAGAGAAAATGAAGAAATAGGTGAAGAACAAGACATAATAACTAAATACTAAATTAAATTGCAAGAATCTATCGTTAATTTAACGCTAAGATGCCAAAAATGGCTACAAAAGTTGTTCTCACGAGCGCAGCTGTGTTCTGAAGATAACAGATGACCTAAAAAAGGTAAAATGTTCTATTTATACTAAGCTGGAAAAACTGGACAAAAATGCCCCTGCGGGGTCAGTGCGGGCCGCACAAAATGGACCGCGGCCACACAATGCTCTTGAAATTAAAAATTTAGCTCTCTGAAGTTGGGCTCCGCGGACCGCGTAAAATGGACCGCGGCCGCGGAGGAAGATGGCGCGGTCCGTGCAAAGACGACCACGGACCGCATGGGTGTGGACTCTGAAAGCTTCAACTCTCTGAATCTCTATTCCGCGGACCGCACAAATTGACGTGCGGCCGTGGAGCCTTCACCGCGGACCGCGAGATATGTACCGCGGCCGCATTGCCCTTAAGCCTAGTTTGCCAACTCTCTGAATCTCCTAGTGCGGCCGCATACCAATTTGCGCAGTCCGCACTAGGCCTTCTTTCCTTAGATTTCTTGGTCTTTGATACTTGAACAGGTTTCACTCCTTTTTGAGCCGATCTTTGACATTTAGTCACTTTGTCGATCAAACCTGCAAACAAGCACAACCTGTGAGCCTTTTGGGACTATTTTGTACAAATATATGATCAAAGCATAGGCAAGTAGGGGCATAAAATATGTTAAAATCCTAACTTATCAATACACAGCAAGCCTTTTTCCCTTTATTGTGCTCCTTTACTACCAATGTGGATTTTTTGTTCCCACACCTCCAAAAAAGAAGAATTTTAATAGGACATATTCAAACAGTGAAAAATCAAAGTTGGGATATATTTGTTAACTGAAAGTTGGCATCCAAATACGAATATGTGTAATCCTAATATTAAGAAACAGAATTCAATGGACAAATAGAACAAAAGACCAATGTTAAATGAAAAGAGGATAACTTTAATACACTGATAGTTAAAAATAATTATTAAATTAAATTCAATAAAAAAACACCACGAAAAGGGCATGCTGATTTGATGCAAATTATAAAACCATATAATCTATTTCAATGGATCACAACAACAGAATTGGTGAAGGGGTGGAATACATTGCCCTAAGCTAAATCCTATTCTTTTGCAAAATTCATCACAATCTGGAAAATCCTCGCATTTTCCTTGGCACTCTGGCACAACTTTATGATCTCCTGTTGCCACAAGCACTTTCACCCCCCAAAAAAAATATTAAATTTAACAGAGGATTTCAAATTAGGATAAAGTAAACAGAAATATATATACTAATTAAATATGAGGCCAAGGAATTTGATTTACAAAGATTATTATGAAATAAATGCTAATCAAATAAAAAATAGAAAAAGAATCAAATTGATAATTACATACCAAATGAGAGAAGCAAGAGAATGAGTATAATACTCCTTATAATTTTCTTAGCCACAGAAGAAAGGACCCCGATCTCCATTTCTATAATTAGCTGTTTAGGAATGACTCGGAGGTACAATTACATAGCGTTGGAAGATAGCTTGGAGAAATTTCTTTTAGTAGCATCATTAATATATATTGCCTTTTTTGGGTTAAAATAGTTCTTTAAGTATAACACATGAATTAAGTTGATTAGTAAAATGTTACTTTTTACAAAAATAATCCTTCAAATATGGAAAAGTTGAGCACTTTTAGTAGTATAACCAAGTTAAAAACATAACGATTTGCCCTCACATGATCCTGACATGACTAACCCAATCACCTAATCTCATTCTTTCTCAGTTTTTCCCAATAGTGGCTATGCATTCCTAAGCTATGAAGGACTAAAAGTGCTACATTCCTTTTAAAAAAGTCTGGTGCATAAAGTATTCCGTGTTCACGCAGGGTCCGGAGAAGGGCCGCATCTCAAGGGGTGTGATGTAGACAAATCTACTCTAATATAAGCATTAGCGGCTGATTCCATGGCTAGAACCCGTAACATATAGGTTATACAAAGACAACTTTACCGTTTCTTAAAACGTTACATTTATGTATGGGTAAAATCGGGGACAAAGTTTCCCCCGATTCCCCAATAAGTAAACAAAAGGGAAGCACGGTTCGACGCAACTACAAGCAAGGACGAAGGACCCCTTGTATCGAAACTAGGGAGGAGAGAACGATGTATCTAGGTCCGGGCAAGCAAAATAACGGACCCGGACCAAGTACAGTTTCGAGACCACGGGAAATAGGAGGAACATTTGGTCGTGATAAGTAGGGAACCTTAATATTCGCCCTCAACCGGATATTACACTGCGGATCCCACCTGATATCAACTGTAGATAGGCATTTACCAGAAAAAGAAATTTTTTACCTTATTTAGACTTGTATTAGGACTAAAATTCCCCTAATATATAAAAGGGAGAATTCTTTTTATTGAGGATATTGTTGACACGCATATCAAAGCAACAAAAGTTCATTTTTGTCTTCTACTATTATTCAAAGTGTTCTTTGGGTATTTCTCTTTTTTGATTGTAAACGAGCTCGTATCGAGGGTTCGATCGAGGCCGATTTTTAGTGTTCAACTTAAGGCCAGGCTTGATTGTTACTTGCGATTGGTTTTGATTGTTCATTCTCTCTTTAATTTAATTATGTGTTGTTCTTAGGTCATTCATATTGAATTAAATCACGCATCCTTTAAACCGAGTACAAATTTAATTGTTACTCATTTTAAGGGTAAACAGTTTGACGCCCACCGTGAGGCCCAGGATAATAGTGGTGATTTGATACGAATCTCCATAACACACCCTGTTTTACACTTTTTATTTGAAGTTCTGATTCCAGGTTAGTCCAAGGATGTCAAATTCTCCGTTTGCCCACTTGAACATTGACGTTGAGTCAGACCACCACAACGAAAACAATAATGTGATACCTAGCAGTGATGTGTCCTAGCCGCCGACCCGGTCACTGCTAACTCACAAGTTTCCATTAACATAAATCTACCAATTGACCCCGAAAACAGCATTCGCGGGGCACCCCGACCATCGGCTCGAGAAGCACCCGAAGGTAAGGGTGACGGGATGAGCTTGCGACTGATTTTTGAAATGTTGCAAGCTCAGAAAGCGACAATAGAGCAGTTATAGAACTTGAGCCACGCCCCTAACATGGTCGAGCCCGAGTGGACCAGGGAATGTACTCGAAGGGATGAACAAGTTGCCGTGGAACGTGGTGAATTCGGGCTCGGGGAAACTTTTGAGGTTATGAAAATGCTCGAAGCGTTGACAAGACGGGTGGAGTCTGGCAAGAAAAAGCTAGAGGCCAGCAACAAAAAGGTGGAAACCTATAACTCTAAGGTCGATCAGATCCCGGGAGCACCATCGATATTGAAGGGGACAGACTCCAAAAAGTTCATTTAGAAGCCTTTCCCCCCGAGCGCAATGCCAAAGCCGATCCTAAAGAGGTTTCGAATGCCCGAAATTCCCAAGTATAATGTGACCATGGATCCAAATGAGCATGTAACCTCTTATACACGCGCAATCAAGGGAATGCCCTGGAAGACGACGAGATTGAGTTAGTGTTGCTTAAAAATTTTGGGAAAACCTTGTCCAAGGGAGCAATGATTGGTATCACAACTTGCCTCCAAATTCTATTGACTCGTTTGCTATGCTTGCAGATGCTTTCGTAAAGGCCCATGTCGGTGCTACAAGGTCGAGACGAGGAAGTCAGACCTTTTCAAGGTCAAACAGAGGGTTAACGAGATGCTCAGGGAGTTCGTGTCAAGGTTCCAAATGGAACGGATAGATCTGCCCCTGGTCGCAGATGATTGGGCCATTCAGGATTTACTCAAGGGCTCAACCCCCGAAGTTCTGCGGCTTCTCAGTGATTAAATCAAAACTTGGTGGAGTACCCGGTGGTCACCTTGGTCGACGTCCCTAACAGGTATCAATCGAAGATCAGACTCGAGGACGGCCAACTCGAGACCCCTTCGGGGTCTGTTTATCCCAACAAGGCCAATGACAGGTCTAAGAGAATCATCGATCAAGAGCCAAGGCCAGCCCGAGATTGATACCAGCGGTACAATGCGGATCATAGGGGAAATAGATCCGGGTGCCACCCGACAAGGAACAATAAGAGAAATGATCAAAGACCGAGCAGTCGGGGCCTGATGAGTAAGGGTGGGTTTGACAGTTCACTCGGGAGTAGGGAAACATCAAGATAATCGGTGTATAATTTCAACGTAGACACTGTAAGTATGTGTCGACCATAGGACGCATCAAAGAGACCAAGTGGCCAAGACTGTCGTAGTCCGATCCCTCCTAGAGATATTATAGCTTGGTGTGTAAATACCACGGTGCTCACGGTCATAGGATCGAAGATTGTCGACAGCTACGAGAAGAAGTAGCTCGATTGTTCAACAATGGGCACCTTCGTAAATTCCTAAGAGAGCGAGCCAGAAACCACTTCAGAAATAAGAACACCAACAAACAGGTCGAACAAGAAGAGCCCCAGCACGTGATCAGCATGATCATTGGGGGAGTTGATGTCTCCATGGGCCAATGATAAAACACATCAAAGATTCTATCACAAGGGAAAAATGCACTCGGGATTACATTGCGGAAGGAGCCATCTCGTTCAGCGATGAAGACACCGAGGACATCGTCCAGCCTCACAACGATGCACTAGTAATATCCGTACTTATCAATAAATCTCGGGTTAGACGTGTGTTGATTGATCCAAGTAGCTCGCCCAACATCATCCGATCGAGGGTCATAGAATAACTGGGGTTGCAGGACCAAATCATGTCGGTGGTTCGAGTATTGAATGGATTCAACATGGAGGGCGAGACCACGAAGGGTGAGATAACTTCATCAGTAAACACTGTCGGGACCACCCAAGAAATAAAGTTCTACATGATCGAAGGGGATATGACGCACAACGCCTTGTTGGAAAGGCCATGGGTTCACAACATGAGAGTGGTGCCTTCGACCTTACACTAGGCGCTGAAATTTCCCACTCCGGGAGGAGTCAAAATATTCTACGGGAAATAGACGGCCACAAAGGAAATAGTTCACTGTTGATGAAGTAATCCCGGTGACTGTGCTTTCAACATCAAAAAATAGGGAACCAACCAAAGAAAAAAAGACTAAATAGCAATCAATGATACCGGTGTCAACCGAGCCAGAAAATAGAGGGAGCACGGAGTGGACGATGAAGATAATTACGGCGTCCCGAGATCTTTTATAGTGCCCGATGACACCGATACCACCAAATCAACAATTGAGGAGTTGGAGCAAGTTATATTGATCGAGCACCTACCGGATCGAAAGGTATACGTGGGCACAAAATTAACCCCCGAGCTCAGGAAAAAACTGATTGATTTTCTTAAAGCTAATGCCGATTAATTCTACTAGTCCCATCTAGACATGACAAGGATCCCACCGAAGGTAACAACTCACAAATTGAGTTTGGATCCAAAGTTTCATCCGGTTAAGCAGAAGAGAAAGCCACAGTCCGAGATCAAACACGCATTCATCAAGGACGAGGTATCTAAACTTCTGAAAATAGGTTCCATCCGGGAAGTTAAATACCCAGATTGGTTAGCTAACGTAGTAGTCGTACCTAAAAAAGAAAATAAACTTAGGACGTGTGTAGATTATAAGGATATAAACAAGGCGTGTCCGAAGGACTCTTTCCTTTTGCCTAACAAAGGATCGAATGATCAACGCAATGGCTGGACATGAGATATTGAGTTTTCTCGATGTTTATTCCCGGTACAACCAAATTCAGATGGACCCGGACGATCAAGAAAAGACTTCTTTCATAACCAAATGCAGCACGAACTGTTATAAGTAATGTTGTTCGGATAAACAACACTGGTGCGACATACCAAGACCCAATTAACCGGATGTTCGAAGAACAAATAGGGAAATCAATGGAAGTTTATATTGACGATAAGTTGGTTAAGTCCCTGCGAGTAGAGGACAAAACATTTACAGGAGACCTTCGACATATTAAGGAAGTATAATATAAAGCTAAACCCGAAGAAGTATGCTTTCGGGGTCAGCTCGGGCAAGTTTCTCGAAGTCATGGTATCTAATCGGGGAATAGAGATCAACCCGGACAAAATAAAGGCCATAGATGACATTACCATATTCGACGTTAAGGCAGTATAATGACTGATAGCCGCGTTGGGCCGGTTTATTTCGAGATAGTCAGATAATAGCCATCAATTTATCTCACTATTAAAAAGAAGAACAGCTTCTCGTGGACCCCAAAATGCCAGCAAGATTTAGAAGAACTCAAGGGATACCTATCGAGCCCTCCCTTGCTGCACACCTCGAAGGTGGAAGAACAACTATACCTCTACTTGGTGGTTTTCGAGGTGGCGGTAAGTGGTGTCCTAGTTCGGGAAGAAGAAGGTACACAACTTCCAATTTGTTTTGTTAGTAGAACCCTAGGTGATGCTGAAATAAAGTATCCGCACTTAGAAAAATTAGCGCTCGCCTTATTAAACGCTTCTAGGAAATTAAAATTGTACTTTCAATGCCACCCCATATGTGTCGTGACCTCTTACCCGCTGAGGAATTTTATGCATAAGCGTGAGCTCTTGGGTTGGTTGGCCAAATGGGCCGCAGAAATTAGCGGGTAAGATATTGTGTACAAACCCCGGACCGCCATAAAATCTCAGATTTTGGCGAACTTTGTAGCCGACTTTACGCCATCCTTGATACCCGAGGTCGAGAAGGAATTACTGCTTACTTCAAGATTAGCTCGGGGATCTAGACCCCATTCACAAACGGTGCCTCCAACACGAAGCGGTCCGGGCTCGGTATCGTATTGAAATCACCTATGGGTAACGTAATTAGGCAGTCTATTAGAACTGTAAAATTAACTAACAATGAAGCCAAGTATGAAGCTATGATTGCAGGTCTAGAACTAGCTAAGAGCCCTGGGACGAAGTGATCGAGGCCAAATGTGACTCCCTCCTTGTCGTAAATCAATTCAACAAGATGTTTAAAGTAAAAGAGAAACGGATGCGGAGGTATTTGGATAAGTTACATGTGACCTTACACCAATTTAAGGAATGAAATCTACAACACGTACCTCAGGATCAAGATAGCGAGGTCGATGCATTAGCCAACTTGGGGTTGTCAATTCGATTTCGGGGAAGTGGTACAACTGATGAACTCGATGGTAGAAGAAGGTCACACCGAGGTAAACTCGACAAGCTTGACATGGGATTGGAGAAACAAATACATAAACTACCTGGAGACAAGAAAATTGCCATCGGATCCTAATGAGTCAAAAGCCCTGTGCACCAAAGCTGCCAGGTTCAGCTTGGTCAAGGGGAAATTGCTTAGAAGATCCTTTTTCGGCGCACTAGCTAGGTGTTTGGGTCTAGGGGAGACTGATTACGCCATGAGAGAGGTCCACGAGGGCACTTGTGGGAACCACTCGGAAGCAGAATCCCTGATTCAGAAATTAATCAGAGCCGGTTACTACTAGAACGAGATGGAGAAAGATGTAAAAGGCTTCGTATGAAAATGCAACGAGTGTCAAAGACATGCCCCAATGATCTATCAACCAGGAGAGATGCTTCACCCGATCTTATCGCTATGGCCGTTTATGAAATAGGGGATGGACATCGTCGGTCCCCTGCCATGGGCGCCCGGTAAAGCCTAATACATACTACTCATGACTGATTATTTCTCAAAGTAGGTCGAAGCTCAGGCGTTCGAGAAGGTTCGGGAGAAAGAGTCCATCGCCTAAGTCTGGAAACACATAATATATCAATTTGGGATACCGATCGAGATTGTTTGCGACAATGGCAAACAATTCGCGGCAGCAAGGTAAGTAAGTTTCTCGAAGACCACAAGATCAAATAGATATTATCAACTCCTTACCACCCTAGTGAGAATGGACAAGTGGAGTCAACGAACAAAACTATACTCCAAAACTTGAAAAAGAGACTGACCGATTCAAAAGGAAAGTGGAAAGAAATCTTGCCCGAAATCTTGTGGGCATACTTGTAACGACCCGACCGGTTGTTTCGAGAGTTGTAGCCCCGTTTCCCCATTTTCTACTTCTTTTGTGTTCTACAACTGTATTATGACTTACCGGGTTAGTTGGTTCGGGTTCGGAGTGATTTTAGAATGAATTTAGACACTTAGTCTCTTAATTGAAAACCTAAGTTGGAAAAGTTGACCGGATGTTGACTTGTGTGTAACGACCTCAGATTTGAATTTTGATGGTTCCATTAGCTCCATTAGGGTGATTTTGGACTTAGGAACGCGTCTGAATTGTATTTTGAAGGTCCGTAATAGAATTAGGCTTGAAATGCCGAAAGTGGGAATTTTGAAAAGTTTGACCGGGGGTAGACTTTTTGATATCGGGGTCGGATTGGATTTCCGGAAGTTGGAGAAGGTTCGTGGTGTCATTTACGAATTGTATGCAAAATTTAAGGTCAATCGAACGTGATTTGATAGGTTTTGACGTCGTTTGTGGAATTTGGAAGTTTCAAAGTTCATTAAGCTTGAATCCGTGTCTAATTCGTGTTTTTGATGTTGTTTGGGGTGATTGGAGGATTCGACTAAGTATGTATCAGGATTTAGGACTTGTTGGTATGTTTGGTTGAGGTCCCGGGGCCTCGGGTTGATTTTGGGTGGTTAACAGATTAAGTTTTGAAGTTTGGTGATTGCTGAAGTTGGCCTGTTGCTAGTGTAATCGCACCTGTGAGGATATTGACGTAGGTGCAATATCGCAGGTGCGGTGAGGTTGGCACTGATGTGGAGGTGGAGTTGGAATGGGGAAATCGCATGTGTGAAGGAGAGTGTGCATCTGCGAGCCCGCAGATGCGAGAAGGGCTCTGCAGATGCGATAGGTGAAGGCTTGGCAGTTTCTGCAGAAGCGGATGAAGGATCGCAGAAGCGCGTCCGCAGGTGCGAGACTTGGAGCGCAGGTGCGAGCCCAGTGGGTTTAAGTGAAGTCAGCATGTGCGGAAATTAGGCACCATATGCGAAAGGTCTGGGCAGAACATATAAATACGGAACTTCGAGATTTTTCACCATTTTCACATTTTGGAACTCGGATTTTGGAGGATCTTAGAGGGATTTCGAAGTTATTGAAGTAAGTTCCTTGTGCCCATTTATCTTTAATAATGATGTCTCCCCACTGATTTTACACCTAGTTGGTGAGTTTTTGAGGTGAAATTTGGGGGTTTAGGGCTAGGGATTTGGAGAGTGAATTTTGGGATTTTGGATGACCAAATGGTGTCGGATTTTGATAAATTTGGTATGGTTAGACTATGAGTGAATGGGCTTTCGGGTTTTATGACTTTTGTCGAATTTCGAGATGTGGGCCCGGGGACCGGGTTTGAGCTGATTTCGGATTTTGGCTCTAATTTAGTAATTTTCTTATGGAATTGATCCCTTTAGCCTATATTAACTATATTGTACTACTTGTGGCTAGAATCGGGACATTCGGAGGCCGACTCGCAAGGCAAAGGCATTTTGGAGTAGCGTTTTGCTCGGATTAAGGTAAGTAACAGTTTTAAATCTGGTCCTGAGGGTATGAAACCATGGATGTCGTGCTATGTGATTATTTTGGAGGTGACGCACATGCTAGGTGACGGGCGTGTGGGCGTGCACCATGGGAAATTGTGACTTGGTCCATAATGTGGAACCGTAAATTGGAATAACTTGTTATTAGCTATATGTTTCTCTCAGTGTTATAGAAATTGGACTGAAATCCATATTAGAAATCATGCTTAGGCTATATGATGTCACTGTTAGGACCCGCAGAGGTCGCGCACTAGTTGATTTAGCTACTATTTGTCGTCTTGTACTCAGTCATGACATTATTTGCGTATCATACCTCCATCTCTTTTTGTTCGTTGTTGATACATGTTTTACCTCTGTTTGGGCTGATTTATATGATTTCTGAGAGCCCGAGAGACTAGGGAGGTTGATGACTGAGTGGGGCTGAGGGCCTGATGGTGAGATATTGATACCATAGCACGTGAGTTGTCCGTGCGGATCCAGCTATTTATACTATAGCACATGAGTTGTCCGTGCGAATCTTGATTTGATATTATAGCATGTGAGTTGTCCGTGCAGCACATGAGTTGTCCGTGCGGATTATAGCACTTGGGATGTAGGATCCCTCCAGAGTCTGCACACCCCTAGTGAGCGCATGTACCTATTGAGTATTAGTACTGAGGGCTAAGACCCGAGTGATTGAGCTGTTGAGATGAGTTGAGTGACTGTTGCCCTGAGAGGCTGTACTTGCTTTCATTTGTTGTTGCACTTAATTGTTATCTGTCATTGATGTGAAATTTTAGAAAGATTTTTTATTCGGTTTACTTGAACTGTATAAAACTGATTTGACTTAAATTGCAGGATTTGAAAGCATGTCTATTCTTTGCTGAATTTTCTAAAAATGAACTATAACTGTGTAGCTCGTCACTATCTTCAGTTCCTTATTTAACATTGTTACTTACTGAGTTGGATGTACTCACTTTACTCCTTGCACCTCGTGTGCAGATCCAGGTGTTTCCGAACACGGTGGATGTTGATCTCGTGCATGGTTGAGTATCGGAGACTTACGAGGTAGCTGCCGGCGTTCGCAATCCTTGTCTCTCCTTTATTGTTATCTTTTCTTTCCTGTATTGGCATTTTGGCACAGACTGTTGTAGACTCTGTTTCTAGACTGGTTGTTTAGATGCTCATGACTTACTGATACCCCGATGTCAGACTATTTTTCGCACTTATGTTTTGGGTTTACCCCGTTTTTATTAAAGACTCCGGTTATTGTAAATGTCTTATTTCATTTCTATTAAATGTTGAAAGTGTTTTGAAAATATCGGCTTGCCTAGTACCACGATATGCGCCATCAAGACGGGTTAGGTTTTTTGGGTCGTGACAATACCGAACGACTTCGAAGTCAAGTACCGGTGCGACCCCGTTCTCTCTAGTCTACGGCACGAAAGCCCTAATCCTGATCAAGGCGGGGTAACCGATCCTAAGGTTCCAGTATGCTACTGAAATGTCAAACGACGAGGCCATGACCACGAGTTTGGAGTTATTGGAAGAAAGGCGAGAAGCCGCCCTGGTTCGATTGGCTGCCCAAATGCAGCGACTGAGGAGGTACTACAAACGAAATGCTAACCTTTGACATTTCCTATTCGTGGACTTGGTGTTAAGGAAATTAACGGTACACACCAAGAACCGAAACAACGGGAAACTAGGCCCGAACTGGGAAGGACTGTATAGAGTTGCAAAAAGAACCGGGAAAGGTTCGTATAAACTCGAGTCGACAAACGGTGTACAACTACTGAACAACTGGAACGTGGCACACTTAAAGTGGTACTACTGATAAGGTACGAACACAATTCCCTTTGAAATTTATTATACTATGGACTAACTATGCAGGTATTTGGCCGAGGGCAAATGTGACAATTAGGTCTGAAAGTGTGTGTTGTACTCATTTTCCCTTGAACTGATTTTTTCAATTATCTGTGCTACCTTAGTGTCGAAGCCGGCCTAAAGCCAGAGTTGCCGATCACCCGTACTGGACCGACAATATTCGAGCCCTCACAAGTTCTATCTCAAATACTAGGGGCCAATACCCCCGGAGTTAGGATCCTTAGAAGGTGTTATTATTTGATATTAAAAGCCAAGGCTCGATTATTAGAATTCGTTGTAAGGTTCAAACGGTCAAATGAGTCGTACCCGTGTAGCTCATTCTTGCCAAGGCAGAAAGCTTATGCATCTCCGATTATGTATAATACATGCAAAGTAATGAAAGAAATTTTCCCTCTATATTTTATCATGTTGCATTTACACTATCGATATGTTTGTTAAGTTACTTAAAATAAATATTGGATCCTAAATCCTTGAGCCTACAGGCCACCCTAAGTCGGGGACTGTTTTCCGATAAAAAGATCGGATAGCTGCGACTATCGATTCCCAGGGGCCCCGAGTCTATTAGGCAAGGCCCGAACATGAAAGGCTACGGCCAACTCAAAACAGCTCGGAGACGTCCAAGTCCGTACTCATAAAGTAAGGTCCTTAGATATGATTAAAACCTATTAAAAGGTTGCACTCGACAAAACACCGCCGTGTATGACTAAAACATCCAAGTATCTTAGAAGGCTTCATTATTTATGTATTTCGAAGCCTAAGTAACTTAGAGTTACTATCAAAATCGGGCCTCATTCAGGCTTCGGGGGAACAAGCACTCCAGATCTCGTCCAATTTTATGCTAAGGCATTAATGACACTCTTCAAATAAAGAGTTGCAAATAGATACTAAAAAGCAAAAGACACAATGTACCCAAAAGGGAAATTTTGTATATATTCCAAATATATTTACAAAGACACGATAAAACGTCCTCAAAATAAACAAAAAGAAATTTACAAAGGAAACCGAAAGATAAGCTAAGGCATCTCCGCCTAGTCTTCACCGGAGCATGATTCAGTACCGGAATCCTCGGGCTCATATATCGCTTTAACCTCGGCCTTGAGCCTCTTGGCCTCTTGGCCTCTTCAATCTCGGTCGACAGATCGAACCCCCGGGCGTGAATCTCCTCGAGGGTCTCCTTTCAGAATAGCCACTTTATGTACTCGACCTTTGTATTATGCGAGCCTCGGCTAGCTCCATGTCATTCTTGTACTGAGCCAACATCTCCTCGACCTCGGAGGAATCGGCCGAAGACGTCTCTAACTTAGACTTCAAAATGGTATACTCTCGACTAAGGTCATCTCGTTTCAAAACGGCTGAACCTAGTTGAGCTTCGAGCTCATCATTTAGCCGAGACCACTTGTCGGCCTTTTCCCTCATCACCCGGAGCTGGTCCTTGACCAATCCCAACTCCTCTTTGGTGGCCTCCTTTTCCAAGGCCAGAAGGGCTATCCTGTCCCTCAACGTCTTAGCCGAAGCTTTAAGCTCATTCATCTTGGCCCGGAGATATTCAATCAGTTCTACCTTCTCTTGGACCTGCGAGGTTGTATCGTTAGCTACTAAGATCAACCTCTCATTATTAATCTCAAATATCCTTACCTTCTCAACCAGTTCCATATTCTTCCGTTCCACAGACGAAGCCTCCCTTTGAGCTTTTTCCAGCTCGGCTTGGAGAATAAGGAGATCCTTGAGGGCCTCGTCTTTTTGCTCGCTGAGAGCCTTGTACATGTCCTTCTGCCAAGCATGCTCCTTGAGCTCAAATTTGAGCTGGCTGACTTCCACCCGAGACCGGTGGAAGCTTTCATGATGGAGCACCAAAGCCTGAGAAAAACCTAATGAGATCATGAAGACACGCTAAGGTTAGATAAACTACACGAAAGACATAAAGAAAGGGAAACATACCCGGTTGAGTATTTGTTGTGCCTCGTTGAAGAGGCCCGGTGTGCTCACTTTGTTCATCCTTGCCTGGTCCTCTTCAATCACCAAACAGCAAAGATAGCTGGGCACTCTAACGGGTCTGCATAGCACCCGAGTATTTGCTGGGATCGTAAATACGACCCTTCTTTTGCTGCCGGGATCCACACTCAGAGCAGGGAACTGCTTTACCAGCTTTGGGCTTGATCTCGACCCACCTGCTTTTGACAACACGTCTTTTTTTGCGATCTCTAGATGACCGAACCCGAAATAATTTTCTAACGTGCCAATGTCCGTGCCCTCAAAGAACAGGTTGAGGGCCTCGTCTGCGAACCAGGATGTATAGTTGGGCTTTTTTTGACATCCTGAGCCTCGTCAAATAATGACTCAGTATCAGATGGCGACTCCGCAATGTCAATAACACCTGCGGCTTCCCTCGGGGCAGGAGAAGCTTCTTGGGATGCCACAGCCATTGGTTTTCCTTTGGGCTCTCGAGCCAAGGAGGGGTCAACCTCCCGGTCATCGCCCGCTCCTCTTCATCGGCGGCCGGCCCATGGGAAACAAACTCCAGATTGTCATCTTCAGGGTAATCCCTGTGCAGGAAAAGGGAGTCAGGGCCCAGTACCCTGGCCCGGGTACTCTTCTTGTTCCTCATTCGAACTCGAATGACTACCCTCTTCTTCTTAGCCTCGGCGTCCACGTACGGGGAGCCCGAAGATTTCCTCTTTTTTCTCTTTTCTCCTCCTTTGCAGCAGCTTCAGGCTATCCCGAAGCGGAGGGTTTATCGAGTGAGGACAGAGCCTCATCCTCGTTGAATGCCTGAAGCTCAGTGGTCTTGGGCAAACCTATGAAAGAAAGAGGACTGAGTGGAAATGACAGTTGAGTATGAGAGTAGACTTGGTCCCGGGAGGGGGGGCACACACCATGGGAACGGGCCTGCCACTTGCCCTTTGAGAGTTTGCGCCATTCGCGTTTGGAGTATGCTAGTTGTTTACAGATCCCCTCGACCCACTTTTTGAAGCGGGGACCTACATTTGGGACTCGGTCAACCGCTGCATGATGGTAGAAACAGGCAATAAGAAAGAAGAACAAAAGAAATTCTAAGTACTCAAAAAGGAAAGAAACTTATAGGCTAAGTTCCACTTTTCAAGGAAAGGCAAGAAGTAGGTGAGATTCTCGGTTTTTACCCGAACGAATCTCCCCTTCCAGCCTTGATCCCTATCTTCATCAATACTCGAAAACAGATCTTTCCTTGCCCAACGAACGAGCTTGATTAACCCCCCTCTGAAAACTCGGGGATTGTAGAGACTTAGCAGGTGGTCGATGGTTAATTGAGGCGCTTCAGTGTTGTTGACAAAGTGGCGGAGGAGGAGTATGATCCTCCTAAAGGATGGGTGAATCTGCCCGAGGCAGACCTCTTACCCTTTGCAAAAGTTAAGGATTATGAGATCCACCGGGGCAAGTGTGAAGGGGTAAGTGTAAACACTTAGATACCCCTCCATATGAGTGGTAATGTCCTCATCGGGACCAGGGACGATCACTTCTTTGCCCTCCCAATTGCAGTCCTCCCGAACTGTAGGGAGCATATCCTCGGTAGCATATGTACCTCCATACCTCCTCGCCTCGATCCTGTTGACTGGAGATCTTTTCGACCTTGAAGTCATTTTCAATAGAGCAGCCTCCAGGGATGAAGTTTTTCAGGGGAGGTTCCGGAACCACTTTAGGTACGGCCACCTCAGCATCCGTGGCCGGGTTCGAAACTCAACAACCACAATCCGATCAATCCATAAGGGTTTTTCTTTCACCAAAACGAGTAAAAAAAAAATGAAATCAGTCCACAAGAACAAGTGTTTCGGTTCCAAATATTAGTCTTTTTTTTGGTAACTTGATTTTGTTTTAGAGTATTCGTCGTTCTAAAGAATTAAAAATTTCTATAATAGGAATACTATTTTATTTTTATTTTTATCTTTACTATTTTAATTAGTGAAATATAATTAAGTGAGATATATAATTTTACCTTTACTATTTCAGCTTGAAGTGAGCAAAAACTTAAAGGAGCAGATAATGCAAAGTGGAGAACAATTTTCTTGGGCTTCCCACTCGATATCTGGTATTTGTAAAATTAAAAAATAGCCAAATTTACAAGCCATAATTGAAAATAGCCACAGTTTCAAAAAGTTATCAAAATTTAGCCACTTTTCATGTAAAAGATAATCTGAATAAAAACACTGTTCAAAATACGGAAAATATTCTAGCATAATATGCTGGAGTTCGAATTTTTTACATGTGAATTTCCAGCATAACATGCTGGAATTTCATAATATGCTGGAGTTCCAACATAATATGTTCGAAGTCCATACACAAGTGCTCCAATCTCCAGTATATTATGCTGTAACTTTCCGTGTTGCAGCAAAATAGTGGCTATTTTTTAATGACTTTGCAACCGCTAGCTATTTTTTAATTACCAGTACGAAAACTGGCTAGCCCGTACTATTTTGACTCATTTTGGGGGCCCGATTAATTAGGATTGGCTTCGCGCAATAGACCCAAGCTTCCCATGCCAAGATTTATTACATTCTGGGGCGTCGAACCTGAGACCATAGGTTGCGAGGCAAATATTGTATTAGGCACCAAGTTCATCTGAACCAAGTATTTTCAACGCGAAACTTAAATTTAATTGTGCAAATCATGTAATAGATTTGAATTCATAACGAATACAATGAATTTAATGATAAGAAACTTAAAGATTGAATCCGTAGAACTTGAATTTTAAATTCATCGCGACTTGATATTTGTTTAAGGGTGGAGGAATTTCATCTATCTCACCACAACTATATATGATAGTAAAGCAAAGTACAGTACTTACAATACTAGGATACAGTTGGAGTTTCATTAATTGATTGTTCGAAGATCAGTCAACAAAAATATTTTGCTGTTCAAAGTTTTGTAAGTTCACTGCAATCTTTTGCACCATCTAGCTGGTCACCTACAGAAAAAATTTAGCTTTCTGGTTCGTTTGTTTCCCTTTAATGGGCCTGACAAATGTGGTAGCTTCTTCTGAGATTCCCTATACCCAATAGATTCATTCCAATTTTCGTTGTGAATTTCTAGTTTCTTCTCACAACATCTCAAGAATAATATACTTACTAGTGCTTTCATAGTATGATTTTCTGATCCACAAAATAGGAGGTATTTATAGAATATTAATTGCTAGAAAATACAATATTTACACAGTTTCTATTAGAGGCAATCGATTTAAAAGTAATGGAAATTGAACCTGCACGTACCTATTAATTAGTCTCATCACCGCCATTTTGAGGTAGCTAAACACATGGCCTAGGAACTTACATTTGCAAGTGCTTAATACTCCATTTATTTTTATAATCTGGATAGTTGTGTTAAAATAGAGGACGGTAGTAAAGTATTGCATTGCATGAGAAGGAATACCTGCAAGAGTGGAGAATACAAGTCTAGTCTTACCAGCTATATTCATACATTTAGTTCTCCAATTTTGGAGAGCCCACATCTTGTTTGTTGGAGGAAAATGATCCAAAGATACTTTTAATATAGTGTGATATCATTCGCTTTGGGCCAATGTACGATTTTCCTTAAAAGGCATCATACCATTAAGTCCAATTCCTTATAAACAGAATCTTTTTCCTTTCTACTTTTCATATGGGACTTTGTTCACACACATTCAACACTTGTCAAGGATATATAACAATAATCAGATGGCTTAGGAGAGTTAGTAAGAATATGAAAACCTAAGTACTTTCCAAAATATTGACATGTCTTGATACAGAAAATATTGTGCATAGTATCTTTGCAACATTTTTTGGAAAAGATAATCTTAGATTTTTGTCTCATAGTTAATCTTGTGACCAAAGATATGGCAGAAATGGTTGAGGCAATTGAGGATAGTGTCACACGATTTTTGAATTGATTACTTCATATTACAATCTTTTGCCTTGAATTTATAAAATTATTCATCATAAACTTGACTTATTATATTATCTGACGTAATTTTAACACGTTAATTAGAAATATATTGTTGGTCATGTGGCCTAATTACGATGCAACAAGTGTTGCGCAAAGAGCATGTAAGAATTGCATGCATGGCCCCTGAATGGCTTGAATAACGTGAGAGGCATAAAAACATATACTGTTTGATATTTGTTGTTTATTGAGTTGACATTAAAACGTTAAATGATCCCTTCTTTTTATCTACCTAACACTGCAATACAGAAAGAATGCCACTCTCGAGATTGTTAGGGCTGCGTTTAATACCCTTCATTTACTATATTTGCCCCTTTCTTCAATTCTCACAACTGTCCTCTCCCTTCTTTTCCTCCTTTAAGAACCCCTGTTCATCACCATTTGTTTCCTTACCACACTGCAGCAGAAGTAAAACTTATCCCATTGTGTGTGTGTGTGTAGAGAGAGGGAGAGGTAAGAGTAGAAAAAATGGCAAGTTGGTACGTAATGTTTGTGTTTGGACTTGTACTAGTCAATGCAACAGCAAGAAATATTCCTGAAGTGTCCAAACCAAACGTGCCTCAGACTCAGGTTTTCATTTAATTTATTTTGTTAACAAGGATAATGTTACTTCTGTATGTATAAAGATTTAATTTATAACTGATTTAACCTTTTATAAGAAAGTAAGAAATGTAACATTATGGACGGGACACTATAGTTATCTTTTCATGTTATCAGTGACATGATAGATAGTGTATCTTTTCATTCACACTTTTTATGGATGGCGTAGTGACATCATAGTATTAATCTTTTTTTTTTTTATAACTATTAGTGCATAAAAGTTAAACTCATATATGAAATATTATATGTATATTATGGCTAGTGTAGCATCATCTCATATACTACTGTTTCTAACAAAAGTCGTTCCTAATTTAGGTTCAGACTCAGGATCTAACCGTAAACACTGAGGTTATAAGTACAGCTCCAACCCCTAGTGAAGGACTTGATGACCAAAAGAATTTCATGACATTTGGTGGCGTTGGTGGCTGGGCAGGAGTTGGTGGCTATGCTGGTGTATTGCCAACTCTTGGTGGAATAGGCGGCGGCATGGGTGTCGGAGGTGGAATAGGCGGTGTCAGTGGAATTGGAGGGCTCGGCGGGCTTGGTGGCATTGGCGGAGCAGCTGGCGGCGTTGGCGGTGCCGGAGGACTTGGTGGTGTTGGTGGTCTAGGTGTTGGTGGTGGAGTTGGTGGTCTTGGTGGCATTGGTGGTATTAAACCCTAGAAACTTTTTGTTGCATGCATGTCCAATTTTCCTATGTTTGTGTCAAGTGTACGTTTAGTGTTTTGAAGTTTCCAAGTATTAGTAGTATTTTAATTTCCTAGTTCACTGCGTTATCTAGTGTTGTTCCTAAGCTAGGATTTGGTTGTACTGGGTTTAGGTTGTATTAGGTTCAATTTTCAAGTCACTCTAATTGTTGGTTTGTCTTGTTTTTCTAATTTATCATCTTTGTTTCTGGCTGAAAAATATTGCTCCTCTATTTCTACTCGAAGTACGTGGATGTGGTCATAGTCTTTTCTACTTGAAAATATGCATGTTCTTAATTACAATTATGGAAATGTTGTGAGGAATAGAAATGTAAAAAAGAAAACAAAGAGCAAGATTATTCTAGATACGATGCATCACAGTCTCACGGATAAATCATGTAAATGATAAGCTTTGGTCGAAATGAAGGAAATCTCATTTTCTCCATTGAACAAGTCAAAGGCTATACAAACATTTGCACTAGGAGATTGACTTGAAAAATCTTCTAAACACACAATTAATAGAGTAACTCAATATTTTAAAATTAAAATTTGGATATTCTAAAACTATATGGAAAGTATTATAAGTTACAATTATTCTCATATCAATATAACGAAAAAATACGTTGTAAAATATTATCCAAAGTTTACATAGTTTGAATCTCTCTAGAAGCAAAAAATGTCACATAAATTGGAATAAAAAGAATATATGAGATGCCATTTCAAACCATTCACTAAAATTTTTTCTCTACGATCCATAAATTAAAATGAACTAATGATGCATGCCTATCAAGTGTCATATAAATTAAGCTGCAGTCAAGTAATATCATAATTCATATTAATTAAGATTTCGCGAAACTATAGGATATAAATCCCATTGAAGCCCATTTTCTATTTGCTGGCTGATTCATAAATTCCCCCGAAAATCTTTTAGTTAAAGTGCGATATGACATGTTCAAAGTAAGGAAATAAGAAAAATTCTAGCAGAATAATCTGGAGTTGACTCTAAGTGACTGATATAATGCAGTAATTAAAAAGTACTTAGGTAATTTAACCCTCATACATGCTATTTTGATGATTCAACTTATTTGATTGGTGCGCTTAATTAGTTGTATAGATCTTAATTAAAGAATATTCCTTAAATGAAATACATATAATTTCTAAATTCTAAGTATCTTGTAAAATGAAATTGCTTCAACTATAATTAGTCCATAGCAGAGGGAGATGAAACTTTGACGAAATCACGCCTTTGGAGTACATCCTATGATGTAGAGAAGATTAGTGATCCATTAAAAAAGACCTTTTCCAAATTACTGCGAGACTAATTAATATTTTACCAATTCAACTAGGGAATACTTGTGTTAATTTTATTGCTAAACTCCCTCCGGATTAATTTTTTTTCCACAGTTTGAAAACAATGGAATATGCAATTCCAGTACCCACAGTTTTACTTGATTCTTGTGCATCCCTTTCTCTTTTGTAACGCATTAGTGAACACACCAACACTTTTTTTTCCTTAACTTTTTTCTTTCTTTCTTCTTTTGCTTTCCTTTATCGTTGCGGGGAGAGAAAGCTAATTCACACGTTATAACAAACACCTAGAAATTCAATCTTGACTTTGTACCAATTTTAACTTATTAAGAGGAAGTAATTTAGTCGACTGAACTAGTTTAGACACCGTGCATTATCATCCTCATTTTTTGAGTGTGAAAGGATAGTTTCTATTTGTTAGATTTATTTATTTCATATTTCAAGTGGACTTTATGTATAAATTTAATTTGACGTTCGGTTTTGCTCAAATCAATTTAATTAAGGCGGACACTTCAAGGTAGAAATTAGAGGCGATGACAGTAACTTTCTTAGCTATATATGTACCTTAAATTGGACCTAAGTGAAGCTAGCTCGTTATGTGATTATTATCCAAGAACATATAATTATGAGAAAAGAATTCATACGCTAAACCAATGTAAGACATTCTAACAATCCTCGCACTGAGTAGATTTAGACATTTAGAGCGTAGACACCGTGGTGGATCTACATGACCACTTGTGGGGGCTCAAGCACCCATTATCTTTGAAAGATTAGTAAAATTTCAGAGGCAACTATAAAAATATTTAGATAAATATTGAGTGAACCCACAACTAAGCTCCTTTTTCCTCTTCTTTCAGAATTTTTATCGGCAAATACCCACGACTTTAAAATTCTGGATCCGCGCAATTGCGTAGACAATATGACATGGAAGCCTAAAATTGAATAAACCAATTAGATAGGGTCTGATATAATATCATGCATGGTAAGAAAAATGAAACTTATGCCTAATTCGGATTTCTTTTTCTTTTGAAAAACTCTATTTTTCTCATTTTTCTGATCATATTTTTGAAAAATTCATTATTCGGGCCACCTCTTCTTTTTCTATGATAGTATCTATCGCTGCTATAATATATTAAATATCGTGCAAATCCTTTCTATACTAATCTAACGTAGAACCTTACTCTAACTCTAAAAGTTACTTCATACATATTCAATAAGTAGATGAAATAAGGCATGTTTAGGGGGTTATCAAGATAGTACTGGTGTCAACTATAGCAGCTAAGACGGCGAAGATTATGTCACTTTACCTGAAGAAATGGCCGGTTTTGGGTCTTAAAATATGCTCATACTTGTCCACCCCCATGAGGTAGTTTTACATATATACAGTGTCTGCTCAACAATTATTAAGCCATATTCTTAAGCTGTCAAAGTGATCTTCAGAGTTCAGAGACATGGCTAGAATATTATTGTTGTTAACATTAGCCTTTTTCCTCATGATGAACACTAGTATTTTTCAAGTTTCAGGTGCTCCTCCTCCTCTAGTACCTCTTCCTTTCCCAACTACTCCTGCGCCATCACCTTTTATCGGTGGTGGTGGAGGTGGAGGAGGAGAAGGTGGAGGACGAAGTGGCACAGGAAGCGGTTATGGCTCTGGAAGTGGTAGCGGTTTTGGATGGGGAAGAATTGGTGGAGGCGGTGGAGGTGGCGGTGGTGGAGGCGGCGGAGCTGGTGCTAGTGCTCCGGGACCTGCAGGTAGTGGAGGATCAGGCCAAGGTAGTGGTAGTGGTGCAGGCTATGGTTCTAGTGGTAGTAGTAGTATTATTCCAACTCCTAGTCCTAGTGTCAAGCTTTGGATGAGAAGGAAAGCTTCACCAAGCTTTTACTAGCTAGTCATTGGCGAAAGAAAGAAATGTCCTTATTCGTAATATGACGCAGTAATATATTTAATACTATTACCTTTTGTAGTGACAAAGAAAGGAGAGAGCTATATATACCATGGAACTACTTTTATGTTTAATTATTACATGTGCGTGGAGCCATGCACGCTTTTCTTGATTGTGATTTGTGAATAAACAATGTGATCTTGTAAGTTATATATATATATGTATAAGCACTGGTTGATGTTAACAAAAAGAAATTTCAGTAGTGTAAGAATGCAAAATATAAGAGTAATCATGCGCGCTTACCATTTAAAAGTTTGATTGGTTGGAGTTAATTGTGAAAATGATGATTCTGTTAGAATTATTATCTCATATATATATTATTGGTTTTGGTTTTGTGCGAACCAAGTCTACCCATAACACCCCTTCCAACTGAATCCTCTAGCCTCGAAATAAAATTTAAAGTACGACCTATTTATCTACGATTGAAAGATTTGATTTTGTACTCTATTGCAAATGTTATTTCAGTTATATAAGCCCTTTCATGGGAGATGATCAATAATACTACTTTCTCCATTCCAATTTAAGAAAAAAGGAAGACTTTTGAACCCTGTGATCTTAAAACTGCAATAATATTTGTGATTAGAAGACATGTGAAACTTATGATATTAAACCTTCCATAATAATGACTATAAAGAAATGAAGAAAATGGATTAAAAAATTTAAAGTTAAAGTATTTTTAAATGTAGTGTGTTATCCTTATTTACGAACTAATAAAAAAAGTATGTCACATAAATTAGGAAAACTTACACAAATGTCCCAAATAAATCTCAACTTACCAACCTCTAGCCATTAGTCATAGACTTACAAAAACTAGCCAACAAAAATTGAAAAACCAAATAATAGGGTTCTTTCTCTCAAAGAATCACATGCAAAAATCACCTTCCATATTTTTAAGTGTGATTAGCAACATTAGATACAAGACGGAAAAGAAATTTAATGGATGGGGTAGCAAATAAGGTGATGAAATACAAAAATCTATACAAATATTCCAAAAATCTAAACAAAAAAGGAACTTTTTCAATGGGTATAGTTGAAATTCATTGAAAATATATAGATAAGTCAATATACAAAATTTGAGGAAGATTGGAGGTGATTTGGAGTGGTCTTGTATCAAAATTCATAAATAAATCGAGTTCAAAAAAGTCTTCTGCGACACATGTATCAAACATGTATCACGCATGTATCTCACAGACAGGTATACATAGATATACATGTGATACAAATTTGATACATATGTGATACATAAATGATACACAGTGTGATACACATATTATTTTTTTTCATGTTCAGCTTTTACTTCGAATTTTCAATTCAAACCACCTCAAAACTTCACCAAATCATCCCAAAACTGAAAGTCAAGCTCCTTAAGTTATGCCCAATCTATTCTAATAACACCCACTCAAAACAAAGCAAAAATTTGATATTTTTTTGCTACAAATAGCTAATTGGCTAATTTGGCTAATATTTGTAATATTTTATCAATCGGCCAATTTTTGTAATGAGCTACCTATAAATGGACATAGCTGGTAATTTCCCCATAAATTATAGTGGAACTGTTGGCCCAAGTAAAGGAGAGTTTTGAAGATTGACAAAGGAACTCAGACATGGACCAGGTCCATCCTAGTGAACCACAGAGAAGATCAACTCAAGCATGTGAGTTGCAAGTGAAGGAGATAAACCTAACTTACCAGAAATGATATCTCCTGATCCTGATCGAAAAGGTTGCATATAGGATAAGGAGAAAGACTCCTTACACAAAGAGAACACGGTTTAAGAGATGGATAGAGTTAGCGGATGAGACCAACTAGAACTCTTCCACCAAGGAAGAGTAGCATCTGTTTTCTAGTCAATCTCTACTTACTAACTCCATAAATATCAGTGTTGTTCTCTTTTACAGGTAGTGCACATAAGCAGAAGTTAAACGTGAATTGATAGCAAAATAGCAAGGCAATTTTGCAAGCAGTTCGTGTGTGATTCAAGCGTGCAAACCTGAAGCTACTTGAACCAGATAGAAGAAGCAGTTCCAAGCATCTATCTTTTATTCTAGTTCAATTGTAGTAGGTGATTTTCACATTTTACCTTTCAGCTTATCTAGAAGCAATTGTATTAGGTACTCAGAGTTTTCAAGATAGAGTTAACATGAAGTTGTCGCAACAGTTGAGGCTGTGTGCCACAACGGGATTAGAGTTAATCCTAGGTTTACAAAAGAGTTTTTGTAAATGCAGTTTTTGGCTCAGTAATTTTAGTGGAGAGTTTGGAAAAATCCTACTGGAAAGTAGGTCGTGATTTTTTCACCTTTTGAGCCAGGTGTTTTCCACGTAAAATCTATGTGTTCTTTATTTTCTATATTTATTATTCCGCAACAGTAGTAGTTAGAACACATAGAAGAACCAGGTCCTTCTATAATCAGGTTAAACGAAAAATTGGGTACCACACAAATCAACCCCCCCCCCTCTTGTGTGGTATTGAAGTATAAAACATCAATTGGTATCAGAGCGGGTTATCCTTGAAGAGGTTAACACCTTAGGAACAGATCAAGATGAGTGCACCACCTGGAAACTGGGAAGGACAATCCACTGCTAGGCCTCCACTCTTCAATGGCCAGTACTATTCCTGGTGGAAAAATAGGATGAGAGATCACATCATAGGAGAGGACTATGAACTTTGGGACATTGTTATTGATGGTCCCTTGGCCACTACAAAGAAGAATGCTGAAGGAATGGACGTGCCAAAGACTAGAGCTGACTGCACTGCTGAGGACTAGAAGAAGTGGGAAAAGAATGCTAAGGCCAAGAAATGGCTAGTGTGTGGACTTGGTCCAGACGAGTACAGCAGAATTCAAAGTTGCACTACTGCTAAGGAAATTTGGGACACTTTACAAGTAGCTCATGAAGGAACTCCACAAGTGAAGAGATCAAGATGAACACTATTGTATTCTCAATATGAGAACTTCACCATGAAGGAAGGAGAAACCATCCAAGAAATGTATACAAGGTCCACAACACTAACAAATGAACTTAAGTCTCTTGGAAGGATTATCCTTGAAGAAGACAAGGTTGAGAAAATTCTGACAAGGGTTTTGCCTGTTACTTGGAAAAGCAAAATCACCGCTATTCAGGAATCAAAGAACATTACCACTCTCAAGTTGGATGAGCTGACTGGAAATCTCACTGCCTATGAACTTAGAAGGCAAACCATGAAGATGGATGCACCCAAGAAGGAAAGAAGCCTGGCCCTCAGAATAGTTGAAGGTACAGACCTAGAGGATGATGAAATGGCTATGATCACGAGGGATTTCAAGAAGTACCTAATGAGAGGAAAGGGTTCTTCGAGAGGTGCAACCTTCAACAAACCAAGGGCCCCTGAAAAACAGACCAACGAGGGTTGCTACAAATATGGTAAGACTGATCACATGATCAAGAACTGTCCGCGGTGGGAAATTGAATGGATGAAAGAAAGGGTTGAACAAAGAAACAGGAAGAAGGAACAGGTTCATCCCAAGAAGAACAAAGGATCAACAAAGGCTATGGTTGCTACTTAGGGAGAAAGCTCAGATGAGGATTCAGAAGATGAAGCTGGAGATGAACAAGCTCTTATGGCCATTGGAGAATCAGATGATGAACAAGAGATAAGTGTGATTCATCTCAAATACAAGATTAAATTTTTGTCTAAAGAAAAGCTATCTGAGTTACTGCAAGATTTCATTGATGAGTCTGAGGTCATAAACAATGAGAAGGAACAGCTGTCTAGGGAATGTGTGATCCTGAAAGCTAAGTGCAAAAATCTGGAACTCAGGGCTAGTGAAAGTGATAGTAAAAATACTGAGTTGAAGAACCAGGTTCTTGAACTTGACACCACTGTGTTAGAGCTTAGATCTGAAAATTTAAAACTGAAATTAGGAACAGGTAAAAAGAAAGTTGATCACATATATCTCACCTTAGAAGAAAATTTGGGAAAAATGAAGGATGAGTTGTACAAAAAGGATTAACAGATAAGAGTCCTAAAAGAAGATCTAGGCAAGGTTAAGCATGAACTAGACAGAACTTGCAAATGGAATAAGTCTTTTGATGCACTATCATGGTTACAAGAACATCACAGTAGCAATAAGAGAGGACTTGGCTATGGGACCCCTGCACCTAAGTGGGATCCCAAAAGCAAGTACATCACACTTCCTGAAAACAAAATCTGCACACACTGTGGTAAGACTGGTCACTACAAAAGTGAATGTAATGAAAAGGCCAGTCAAAAGAGCAAAATCTTTGTTCAATGAAAAAATAGGCTGCCAGGATGGGCTAAAAAGAGTTTAATTCACCCTTTTGCCTATAGAAAGGGACCCAAACTAGTTTGGGTTCCTAAGACTAACCCCCGATTTTCTCTTGCAGGTCAAAGTGAAAGGGAGCAGCCAAATATGGTACATGGATAGTGGTTGCTCAAAGCATATGAATGGTACCAAGAACCAGTTTCTTTCACTTGAGGACCTCAAAGGAAGTAATGTCTCCTTTGGAAATGGTAAGAAAGGTGAGATTATTGGGGTTGAAAAGGTAGGTAAGACAGACTCACATTCTATTGAGAATGTCAACTTGATAGATGGCTTGAAATATAACCTAATCAGTGTATCACAACTGTGTGACAGAGGTAACTTGGTAGCATTCACCTCTACCAAATGTTTTATGATAAATCTTACCACTGACAAGATTGTTTTGCAGGGAAAAAGAGTAAACAATATATACATTGTAGATTTGTCCACTCAGAAAATGAACTCACTTGCTTAAGTGTGTTGGACAATGATCCCCTCCTGTGGCACAAAAGACTTGGACATGCAAGTCTAAGTCAACTCAACAAATTAGTCTCCAAGGACTTGGTGATAGGGTTGCCTAACATCAAGTTTAAGGAAGACAAAGTTTGTGAGGCTTGTGCAAGGGGAAGTAGGTAAGATCCTCTTTTAAAAGCAAGAAAGTGGTAAGCACGACCAGGTCGATGGAACTGGTTCATATGGATCTATGTGGTCCAATGAGAACATTAAGCAGAGGTGGTAAGAAATATGTGATGGTGCTTGTTGATGATTACTCTAGGTTTACTCGGACATTGTTTTTAACATCTAAGGATGAAGCATTTGACATGTTTACTGCCTTTGTTAGAAAAACTCAGAAACAGCTAGGTAATCAACTTGCATCAATTAGGTCTGATCATGGAACTGAATTTGAAAATGCTAAGTTTGCTGAATTTTGTGATGAGCATGGCATAGATCATAATTTTTCTGCCCCTAGAACTCCACAACAAAATGGAGTAGTTGAAAGAAAGAATAGGACACTTGAAGATAAGGCTAGGACTATGCTTCTTTCTAGTAAACTTCCCCATAGCTTCTGGGCAGAAGCTGTAAACACTGCATGTTATATCATTAATAGGTGCATGACTAGACCTCTTGTAGAGAAGACTCCCTATGAGTTACTTAAAGGGAGAAAACCAAATATATCCCATCTTAGGGTATTTGGTTGCAAGTGCTTTGTGCACAATAATGGAAAGGACTCCCTAGGTAAGTTTGATCCCATAAGTGATGAGGGAGTATTCTTGGGATATTCTTCACATGGAAAAGCTTATAAAGTGTAAAGCAAAAGAACTATGTGTGTAGAAGAAAGTGTACATGTAGTGTTTGATGAAACTAACATTCTTTCTGAGAGATAGGAACATGAAGATGAAGCTATTGGGCTGGTAAAAGAATTAAGCGAAGTCACAGCTCATGGAGCTGCACCAAAAGAAGGAACAAGTGATGGAACAGGTTCTTCTATCCAGGGCAACCTGACAGGGGGAACTGAACAAAGAAGAAATGAATCTAGTTCCCAAATAGAACTAGTCCATGAGCTTGTTCCTCAGCAACAAAACATGGGAGAAACATCAAATAGAAACCAGTTGGTTGTGAAACCTTACAAGTATCAAAGTTCACATCCCATTGAGAACATTATACTGATCCAACTTCTGGAGTTAAAACTAGATCTCAATTAAAGAATATGTTCGCTTTTGATGCTTTCTTATCTCTTATTGAACCTAAAAATTTTGATGAAGCTTTGCTAGATGCAAACTGGGTAAATGCAATGCAAGATGAACTCAATCAGTTTGAAAGGAGCCAAGTTTGGCATCTGGTTACAAGACCCAAGGACAGATCAGTAATTGGCACTAAATGGGTTTTCAGAAACAAACTTGATGAAGATGGAACTGTTACAAGGAATAAGGCAAGGTTGGTGGTCCAAGGTTATAGCCAAGAGGAGGGCATGGACTATGATGAGACCTTTGCTCCAGTTGCAAGATTGGAGGCAATAAGACTCCTCATAGCCTTCGCAGCACACATGGAATTTACACTTCACCAGATGGATGTGAAGAGTGCTTTCCTAAATGACTACTTGAAGGAAGAAGTATTTGTTAAACAACCTCCAGGGTTTGAAAGCAAGGAGTGTCCAGATCATGTATATAAACTGGACAGGCACTCTATGGACTCAAGCAGGCCCCTAGAGCATGGTATGAACGACTATCCAGATTCCTGCTTGAACATGGCTACAAGAGAGGTAAGATTGATAGTACTCTATTCTTGAGGGAAAAAGGTAAGGATCTACTAGTGGTAAAAATATATGTTGATGACATAATTTTCGGGGCAACCACTAAAAAACTAAGTAAGGAATTTGCTAAATTAATGGGGAGTGAATTTGAAATGAGTATGATGGGTAAGCTTAACTTCTTCTTAGACTTACAGATCAAACAAAACTCAAATGGAACCATGATCCATCAGCAGAAATATGCAAAAGAATTGATTAAGAAGTTTAAAATGGACGAATCAAAGGAAATAGACGCTCCTATTGCAACAGCTACTAAATTAGACATAGATGAACCTGGCTCATCTGTTGATCAGAAGTTGTACAGGGGTATGATTGGTTCACTTTTGTATCTTACTGCTAGCAGACCTAACATTGTCTCCAGTGTAAGGCTTTGTGCTCGATTTCAAGCAAATCCTAAGGAATCCCACTTGACTGCTGTCAAGAGGATATTGAGATACTTGAAAGGCACTATTGACCTTTGCCTTTGGTATCCAAAAGGTAGTAACTTTAATCTAGTGGGATATGCTGATGCTGACTATGTAGGTTTCCTTGTGGACAGAAAAAGCACCTCAGGTATAGCTCACTTCCTTGGTTCATGTCTGGTGTCGTGGGCCACTAAAAAGCAGAATTCAGTGGCCTTATCTACTGTTGAAGCTGAGTATGTTGTTGCTGCCTCTTATTGTGCTCAATTGTTGTGGATCAAACAGCAGTTAATGAATTTTGGTATCAAAGTTGGTTGCATCCCTATTTTCTATGATAACACTAGTGCTATTAGTATGACTAAGAACCCGGTTCATCATAAGAGGACTAAGAACATAGATGTTAGACACCATTTCTTAAGGGACAACTATGAGAAGGGATTGATCACAATAGAATTTTGTGCTACTGATAAACAGATTGCTGACATCTTCACTAAAGCACTGAGTAGAGAGAACTTTGAAAGGAACAAGTTAGAATAAGGGATGATTAAGATCACCTAATGGGACCAGTTCAGAATGCTCAATGGAAAAAAAAATTAAAAAAAATGAATGAAAAAAAAAATTTGGTTAGAAAATCTGGAACTTGTGTAAATATCTAGATTAATCTTTGCTCAGTCTCATACTGTAAATAGTATACTCCTGTGACATGTGTTGATATGACTCATTGATCTCTAACAAATTTTTCTCTATTTTGGTAAATTGAGGCATGATCAAGAGGATTCTTAATGAAGAACCTGGTTCATCTAAATAACGAGGTATGTTTTCTACACTCTGCACAATTAGAAATATTAATATTTAATTCATGAGCAGAGTCCTACCTGTGATAAAAAACCTCATAAAAACCTATCTTTTTAAATTTGAACCAGTTCCGTCTCTTCTAGAATTCTCACCGCACAAAATGCCTAAAATATAGGGAAGCTTAACCGCACATTCAACCTGAAATTTCAGGTTGATTGGACTTCTAATTGACTGCAAAATGCTACCGTTAGTCATTAATTAATCATCTCTGTTTAAAAACCATCATCACAATCACTGCCACTCTCATAATTCTAAAACCGTCGAATTTCTTCTGCTCTCTATTCTTCTCTCTTCCAAAACTCCAATTCAAAAATCCTTTTCCAGAATTAGCAAGATGTCTAACCCTCAAGATAACCCAGGTACTCCTCCACAACCTACACCTTCTGATTCCTCCATACCTCTTCAACCCAGCACTACCCCCCCCCCCCAACCTAGGAGAAGGCGAGTAAAGATGCTTGCTCACAAAACTGTGGCTACTGGTGCGCTTTCAAAGAAACTGAATGCACAATTGAAGGCTATCCAAGCCCAAGACTCTGAAAACTCAGATGATTCCTTCAAATCTGCAAGTGAGGGGGAAGGGACTGGGTCTTCTGGTTTTGAGAAGGTTCAAAATCCCCCTTCTGAGGTACGCTCCGTTTTGGTTGAAAATTTGGATAATAGGTTTGTTTTGGTTGGGTCTGTTATGAATGTGGAAATGCTTGAGTCAAGAAGGAGAGGAGGTAAAATAAAAGTAAAAAAGAAAAGGAGAGTGAGGGTGTAAGCAGTGATGTGAGGGGAAAAGGGATAGAAGTGGCTGATTCTTCACCCACCTCTGAGATGGTTAGACCAGCTATTTATGGGGCTGAGGATGAAGTTGTAATAGAAAGTAGCAAGAAGACAGGGGGAAGTGGATCAGGGGAGGCTGCTGAAGGGTTGGTCGATTTAAGTTCACATGTATATGAACCTGGTTCATCCATTGAGGAAACCCTATCAGACCTTCTGAAGAAAGTAGGTGCTAGTTACGACCCCAAAAAAAGGGAACCCCAACCCCTAAGGTTTCTAGTACTGCAAAGAATACCAAGAAAAGAAAGGTTGCTTCTCCAACGACTGCTGAGATTCCTTTGCCAAAGGGTAGAGCCACAATAAGTATGGTGAAGCAGAGTAAGAGTGAGTTACAAAGAGCTATGGCAAAAAGCAAGAAGAAGAGAATGGACAAAGGAAAAGCTAAGGTTGCAGAGCCTGCTGAGGCTGTTGATGTGGATGAGATGGAACAGGTCCATCAAGAAGAACACACAACTGTGGAGGTTCAGACCCCCAAGCCCAAAAATACTAAGACTTTTTCCAAGAAGTCTTCATCTGTGTCTAAGACGGCTGAACCTTTATTGGCAAAGAGGACATGGTCTGCTGTGAAAACCAAACAAGTTAGAATTGCTGAGGAGGAGGAATGGAGTGGTGAAGAAGAGAGTGAGTCTGATGTTGACCAAGACAAGCTGGCCAAGTTTGGCAAAAGAAAAATCTTGAAGGGTAGACTTCTGAAGGATTTGGTAGAACCAGGGATGGTTCGATTGGTTGATGCACTAGTTGCTCAGGGCTGGAAGGACATGGTCCTTCAGTGGATGGAAGGCTAGCAAGGAATGAGATCATTGAATTCATGGCTAATGCAGAGGTCAAGGATGGCAGAGTTACCAGCCAGGTGAAGGGGGTTCAAGTGACTTTTGATGCAGAGAAGCTGGGTGAGATCCTTGACATTCCTGTTGATGGATATGATGACTACACAAAGCAAAGATGGCCAAGTTTGGATTCCCTTCCTACTTCCCTTGAAATCACTAGGAGATTCTGTGATGTTGCAGAAGTGAATGAGGCCAAATTTGTGCATAAAAGTGAAATGAATCCCTGCCACAAAGTCTTGTTTGAATTTGTCAACAAGTGCCTACTGCCTAGGCAGGAAAGAAGGCACATTTCTAACTATATGTACTTGGTTTTGATGGAGTGTCTCGAAAGTGGCAGGCAAATCAACTGGCCTACATTCATCATCAAGCTACTGGACAGGGTTATCAATGGCTCCAAGGCCGATGCCACCCCTTATGGGTTTATTCTGACTACTGTTCTGGATCGTTGTAACGTGCCACTGAAGAAGTGGGAGATGGCCACAAGCAAAGACCATTTTGGAATCAACACTTCAATTGCTTGTGACTATGAGGTGACTGCCATTCCCAATGAACCTGGTTCATCTAAGAAGACACCTATGAATAGCAAAGTCAGAGCTCTGGTGCAGGAGAGTGGGGCAAAGGATGCTGAGATAGCTTGGTTGAAGGCTCGTTTAGTAGAGGTGGAATCTGAGAGAGATGCTCTCAGAACTGAACTCATAAAGGAAAAGGAGAAGAATGATGGCATTCTTCAAAATATGCTGCACCTTCTCCAAGCCAAAACCCAACCCTCCAGTTCTTCCAAGCCTTAGCCTTCATTTTTTGAACCTTGTCTAGACCTTTCAGTGACCCAGATTAGGATTTTTTCTTGTTTTGCTCGTGTTTTGACTATTTTTATTTATTTTTGTGGATTGTCGTAGCATAATACTCTCTATCAATGAAGTATGATGTTTTTGCTCTTGTTGATTGTTTATATTTTCTTGATAGTTTGAATATGTTTGCTTGATTACTGATGATTAATCCATGATTGCACTTCTAGTCGCCCCAGTGGCCATGAGTAATTTTCAGCATTCTAGGAATCACACTATGTTTATGCAACTTTTCAATGATGCCAAAAGGGGGAAGAGATATTGTGATTTATATTCTGAATAAGTGATGTTTATAACCTAATGAACCTGGTCCTTGATGGTAAGTGAAAAAAATTCTAACTTTGCATTGATGTTTGAGCTGAGTTCTGACAGGGCCTAAGTGAGTGAAAAGCACAGAGTTTGTCATCATCAAAAAGGGGGAATTTGTTGGCCCAAGTAAATGAGAGTTTTGAAGATTGACAAAGAAACTCAAACATGGACCAGGTCCATCCTAGTGAACCACAGAGAAGATCAACTCAAGCATGTGAGTTGCACGTGAAGGAGATAAACCTAACTTATTAGAAATGATATCTCCTGATCCTGATCGAAAAGGTTGTATATTGGATAAGGATAAAGACTCCTTACACAAAGAGAACACGGTTTAATAGATGGATAGAGTTAGAGGATGAGACCAACTAGAACTCTTCCACCAAGGAAGAGTAGCATCTGTATTCTAGTCAATCTCTACTTACTAACTCCATAAATATCAGCGTTGTTCTCTTTTACAGGTAATGCACATAAGTAGAAGTTAAACGTAGGGGTGTGCATTCGAATCGATTTATCGATAAATCGAATCGATTATTTGTTATCGGTTTATCGATTTATCGATTTCGATTTCGAAATTTTCCTTATCGAGTTATCGATTTTGATTTCGATTTGTCCTCTTCGGTTATCGGTTTATCGATAAACCGAGAAGATATAGAAGCAACTCTAGTAACTCAAGAACCAGCTGTTGATAATTCTCCAGCTGCCATGGCTACCAAAGCTGATGATTCTAAAGCTCTCGCCATTGTTCCTCCACCAAAGACCGATTTGTCAATAAAGAAGAGTTCAAAGGGATCCCTCGATAGAGACATTGCTCTCGCGCACCTTGAAACATAGAAAAGGAATTCTTATATCAAGGCATGGGAAGAAAGTGAAAAAAGCAAGGTGGAAAACAAGGCCCAAAAGAAACTCTCTGCAGTTGGGACATGGAAGAACACCAAGAAAGCAAATCTTGAAGCTAAACTGAAGAAACTTGAGGAACATCTAGAGGAAAAGAAAGCAGAATATGCAGAGAAGATTAAAAATAGAGTAGCCGCAGTTCACAAGGAGGCTGACGAAAAGAGAGCTACGATTGAAGCCAGAAAGGGAGAAGAACTTCTTAAAGCAGATGAGATGGATTCCAAGTATCGTGCCACCGTACAAGCCCCTAAGAAGTTGCTTGGATGCCTTGGATGTTAAAGTTATGAAATGTTTCTTTCTCCTTTGTAAATTTTAATGCTTGGTGCTCTTTATTGGGTGTTTCAAACATGTCGAGTTTCCTATTTGTGTATGAAAAGCACTCATGAAAGTTTTTAAGTGTCATGATGATGATAACTTCACTTCAGATGTTTCTATTAATACTTATGAAAATTTTTGGAGTTCCTCTGGAAAAAAAAAACCCGATAAGATATACTAAAAAGACAAATATACCGTTGGAGTGTTGGTGGCATATATTTGATCCCTTACTTTAGTTTTGTTGCATGTGCTTGTTGACATAATTTTTATGTTATAAACGGTGTTCGTCTTATTTTAGCTTCCTTTTGTCCATATTAGTTAGGTGTGTTTATAGCGATATACTTTCCGTGGAGTCCCGTAAATTTTCTTATTGGTGTAATCGATAAGCCCCAAAAATGGATAAATCGGAATCGAAAAAATCGAAACCTTATTGAAACGATAACGATAAGCATATGTACAAATCAATAATCGATAAGTAATTATCGATAAGGGTCAAAATCGAATGCACACCCCTATTTAAACGTGAATTGAGAGCAAAATAGCAAGGCAATTTTACAAGCAGTTCGTGTGTGATTCATGCGTGCAAACCTGAAGCTACTTGAACCAGATAGAAGAACCAGTTCCATGCATTTGTCTTTTATTCTAGTTCAATTGTAGTAGGTTATTTTCACATTGTACCTTTCAGCTTATCTAGAAGCAATTGTATTAAGTACTCAGAATTTTCAAGTTAGAGTTAACTTGAAGTTGTCGCAACAGTTGAGGCTGTGTGCCACAACGGGATTAGAGTTAATCCTAGATTTACAAAAGAGTTTTTGTAAATGCAGTTTTTGGCTCAGTGATTTTAGTGGAGAGTTTGGAAAAATCCTACTGGAAAGTAGGTCGTGGTTTTTTTACCTTTTGAGCCAGGTGTTTTCCACGTAAAACCTTCGTGTTCTTTATTTTCTGTATTTATTATTCCGCAACAGTAGCAGTTGGAACACATAGAAGAACCAGGTCCTTCTATAATCAGGTTAAACGAAAAATTGGGTACCACACAAACCCCCCCCCCCGTCTCTTGTGTGGTATTGAAGTATAAAACATCAGGAACAAATATAAAATAGTATAGAAGATCTAAAAAAATCAAATATATTTGTATGGTCATTTTCTGTTATTTAAATTATAAACGGGTATAGTAAATCATCTTCTGCTATTTATGAGGTGAAAATAGTAGGGGCTAGCCAGTTTTCGGACTGGTAATTAAAAGATAGCCAGCGTGTCAGGACTCGTATTTCTTACCGTTAGGACCGTGATGGCGCCTAACATCGCACTCGCTAGGCAAGCCAACATTAGAGTTCTATTTACCTTTTCCCTTTACATTTTATAGTTAGAACTAACAAAGCTAAATTAAACGGAAGTAATTGCGGAAGCACAAAATTTACTGGTTATCCACATACTATTAACAAATATCGAAAACTGTTACCAGCCAGAAACTGGTGTCACAACCCACGAACATTCTATGAATATCTACAAGTATGGGTCTGAAAGACAAAAAATCTGCACAGAAAGTGCAAAGTGCAGTATCAGTACAACCGACCTCATGTACTGGTAAGTGCCGAACCTAACCTCGACGAGGTAGTGACGAGGCTACGGCGGGTCATATACAATATAACCTGCAACAGAATATAATAAAGCAAAAAGGAAATATGGAACGAAGTGGAACAGTAACTTGCAACCAAATAAATACGGAACCCAAATATCTTGCCAGTACTCAGCTATAACAAATCCTTAAGAGAGTTACAATACTACAGGAATAAATCATAGCAGAAGAAGAATACATAAACAACAAATGATGCGGCGCGCATCCCGATCCCACCATATACATACTCTTTCCCCAGATGACAGTTGAATCCAAAAACACCAGAATTTTCAAGTCTAAAACATCCTGTAGCCTATCCGAAACTCACCCGAGCCCTCGGGGCTCCAAACCAAACATGCACACAAGTCTTAAAACATCATGCGAACTTGCTCGTGCGATCAAATTGCCAAAATAACATCTAGAACTACGAAATTAGCACCAATTTGCATGAAATTTTCAAGAAAGTTTTAAAACTTCTAACTTTTCAACCAAAGGTCCGAATCACGTCAAATCAGTCCCGTTTCTCACCAAATTTCACAAATAGGGTATAAATATCATAACGGACATGTACCGGGCTCCGGAACCACAATACAAACCCGGTATCAACAAGATCAATTATTAACCAAATTCTTAGAACCTTCATAATTCCAGTTTAACAGTTTTCATCAAAAATTTATTTCTCGGGCTAGGGACCTCGGAATTCGATTCTGGGAATACGGCCAGATCCCATATTTTACTACGGGCCCACCGAGACCGTCAGAACATGGGTACGAGTCCGTTTACCCAAAACGTTGACCGAAGTCAACAAAAATTAACTTTTTAGGCCAAAAATTGTTATTTCATAAACTTTCCAAATAAAGGCTTTCCGGAATCACGCCCGGACTGCGCACGCAAATTGAGGAGAGATAAAATGAGGTTTTTAAGGCCTTAGAACACGGAATCAGATTCTAAAACAGAAGATGACCTTTTGGGTCATCACATTCTCCACCTCTAAAACAACCGTTCGTCCTCGAACGGACATAGAAAAGTACCTGAGTCGATGAAAAGATGGGGATATCTACTCCGCATATCGGACTCGGACTCCTAGGTAGCTGCCTCAATTGGCTGACCTCTCCACTACACACGAACCGAAAGATAACTCTTCGACCTCAACTGACGAACCTGCCGGTCCAGAATAGCGACCGGCTCCTCCTCGTAGGTCAAATCCTTGTCCAATTGGACAGTGTTAAAGTCTAACACACGGGATGGATCACCATGTACTTCCAAAACATGGACACATGAAATACTGGGTGCAGTGCTGATAAACCTGGCGGCAACGCAAGTCTGTAGGCCACCTCTCCTACTCGATCAAGGATCTCAAAAGGCCCGATGAATCTAGGGCTTAACTTGCCCTTCTTCCCAAACTCCATCACACCCTTCATGGGTGACACTCGAAGCAACATTCTCTCTCCAACCATGAATGCCACATCACGAACCTTACGGTCGGCATAACTCTTTTGCCTGGACTGAGCTGTACGAAGTCTATCCTGAATGATCTTAACCTTATCCAAGGCATCCTGCACTAAATCTGTACCCAATACACGAACCTCCCCCCGGCTCAAACCACCCAACCGGCGATCGACACTGTCTACCATATAATGCCTCATAGGCAGCCATCTGGATGCTCGACTCATAGTTGTTGTTGTAGGCAAACTCCGCTAACAGCAAGAACTGATCCCAAGAACCTCCAAAGTCAATTACACAGGCGTGAAGCATGTCCTCCAAGATCTGAATAGTACGCTCGGACTGTCCATTCGTTTGAGGATGAAATATTGTGCTCAACTCGACCCGCGCACCCAACTTACGTTGTACTGCCCTCCAGAAATGCGAGGTAAACTACGTACCTCGGTCAGAAATGATAGACACGAGCACACCATGAAGACGAACAATCTCTAAGATATAGATCTCTGCCAACCGCTCCGAAGAATAGTAAACTGCCACAGGAATGAAATGCGCTGACTTAGTCAGCCTATCCACAATAACCCATACTGCATCGAACTTCCTTTGAGTCCGTGGGAGCCCAACAACGAAATCCATAGTGATACTCTCCCACTTCCACTCAGGAATCTCAATCTTCTGAAGCAAACCACCAGGTCTCTGATGCTCGTACTTTACTTGCTGACAATTCAAACATCGAGCCATATATGCAACAATATCCTTCTTCATCCTCCTCCACCAATAATGATGCCGCAAGTCCTGATACATCTCAGCGGCGCCGGGATGAATAGAATACTCGGAACTATGGGCCTCCTCTAGAATCAACTCATGAAGCCCATCCACATTATACACACAAACACGACCCTGCATCCTCAAAACTCCATCATCTACAACCGTAACCTGCTTGGCATCTCCGTGCCGCACTGTGTCCCTAAGTACAAGCAAATGAGGGTCATCATACAGTCGTGCCCTGATACGCTCAAATAAAGAAGACCTAGTGATTGTACAAGCTAGAACATGACTGGGCTCAGAAACATCCAACCTCACAAATAGATTGTCCAAAGCCTGAACATCTGAAGCAAGCGTTCTCTCACCGACTGGAATATATGCAAGGCTACCCATACTAGCCGACTTCCCACTCAAAGCATCGGCCACCACATTGGCCTTCCTGAGATGATACAAGATGGTGATATCATAGTCTTTCAATAGCTCCAACCACCTCATTTGCCTCAAATTGAGCTCTTTATGCTTGAAAAAATACTGCAGACTCTTATGATCCATGAAAACCTCACACGATACGCCATATAGATAATGCCTCTAAATCTTCGGTGCGTGAACAATGGCTGCTAGCTCCAAATCATGAACTGGATAATTCTTCTCGTGAATCTTTAACTGCCGCGAAGCATATGAATTAACCTTGCCACCCTACATCAATACCGCACCAAGTCCAATACGAGATGCGTCACAATATACTGTATAGGGCCCTAAACCTGTAGGCAACACCAACACAGGCGTCGTAGTCAAAGTTGTCTTGAGCTTCTGAAAGCTCGCCTCACACTCGTCCGACCATATGAACGGGGCACCCTTTTGGGTCAACCTGGCCATCGTGGCTGCTACAGATGAAAACCCCTCCACAAACGACGGTAATAACCCGCCAAACTCAAGAAACTCCGGATCTCTGTAGCTGATGTGGGACTAGGCCAGTCCTTGACTGCCTCAATCTTCTTAGGATCCACATGAATACCTTCTGCTACAACGTGACCCAATAATGCAACTAAACTCAACCAAAACTCATATTTCAAAAATTTAGCATATAACTAGCTGTCTCTCAGAGTCTGAAGAATGATCCGAAGATGCTGCTCATGATCCTCTCAACTGCGGGAGTAGATTAAGATATCATCAATAAAAACGATCACAAAAGAATCCAGATAGGGCTTGAACACCCGGTTCATTAAATCCATGAATGTTGTTGGGGCATTTGTCAACCCAAATGACATCACTAGAAACTCATAATGCCCGTAACGAGTCCGAAAAGCTGTCTTGGGGACATCGGATGCCCTAATCCTCAATTGATGGTAGCCAGACCTCAAATCGATCTTTGAAAACACCTTGGCACCCTGAAGCTGATCAAATAAGTCATCAATCCTCGGTAATGGATACTTGTTCTTGATGGTGACTTTATTCAACTGTCGATAATCTATGCACATCCTCATCGACCCATCCTTCTTCTTTACAAACAACACCGACGCACACCAGGGCAAGACACTAGGTCTAATAAAGCCCTTATCAAGCAAATCTTGCAACTGCTCCTTCAATTCTTTCAACACTGGTGGAGCCGTGCGATACAACGGAATAGAAATGGGTTGAGTGCCCGGAGCCAAATCATTGCAAAAGTCAGTATCCCTGTTGGGTGGAATCCCCAGCAAGTCTGCAAAAAATACCTCTAGGAACTCCCAAACAACTGGTACTGAATCCATGGAAGGAACCTCTGCGCTAGAATTACGAACATAAGCCAAATAAGCCAAACACCCCTTCTCGACCATACGATGAGCCTTCATATACGAAATAACCCTACTAGTAGAATGACTAAGAGTCCCTCTCCACTCCAATCGAGGTAACCCCGGCAAGGCTATGGTCACGATCTTGGCATGACAGTCCAATATAGCATGACAAGGTAACAACCAATCCATCCCCAAAATGACATCAAAATCAACCATATCGTGAGATAGGAGATTACGCTAGTCTCAAGACCCTTAATAATAACCACACATGAGCGATAGACACGATCTACAATAATAGAATCCCCTACTGGTATGGACACATACATGGGAGCACTCAAAGAATCACGAAGCACAACCAAATATGAACCAAAATAAGATGACACATAGGAGTATGTAGACCCCGAATCAAATAGAATTGAAGCATCTCTACTGCGAACCGAAACAGTACCTGTGATAACAGCATCGGAGGACTCAGCCTCAGGTCTGGCTGGGAAAGCATAACACCGGGGCTGGGCCCCACCAGTCTGAGCCATATCCCTGGGACGACCTCCTGCTGGCTGGCCTCCACCTCTAACGACCTGACCTCTACCTCTAGCGGGCTGACCGCTGCCTCTAGGTGGTTGAGAGGGCGGTGCTGGGATCATGGCACGAGATCCCTGCTACTGTGGTTGAACACCTACTAATCTCGGACAGATCCTCCGGACATGCCCATACTCACCACACTCAAAACATCCATCAGAATACTGCGGCTGAGGAAATTGAGACTGACTCTGATGAGCCGATTGACCGCGATAATAACTCTAAAGAGAAGGTGCTCTGATAGGAGCTGGCGGTGCACTATAAGATGGTTTCCCTAAGGGAGGTACATAAGGACCACGACCCCCTGAAGCTCCATGGGATGTATAAAGTGCTGAATGAAACGGCCTGGGATGATGACCCCTACCAAAAGTACCCCGGCCTCCAGATGAGGCCCCACTGAGTCCACCAGAGTGACGAGGCCTCTTGTCAGACCCCTGACCACTCCCCTGAGCTTAAACCATCTCAACTCATCTGGCCACAATGGCTGCATCCTGGAAAGAAATCTCACTCTCTGTCTCCTTAGCCATCTGCAATCTGATACGCTGAGCAAGTCCCTCAATAAACCTCCTCACCCTTTCTCTCTCTCTCTCTCTCGGCGGGAAGTATAAGAAGATCATGACAGGACACATCAACAAATCTGGTCTCGTACTGAGTGACGGTCATAGAACCCTGCTGAAGGCGCTCGAACTGCCTCCGATAGTCCTCTCTCTGAGTGATAGGAAGATACTTCTCCAAAAATAGCTGAGAGAACTGGTCCTAAGTAAGAGCTGGCGACCCAACTGGTCTGGCCAATTAATAATCCCTCCACCATTTCTTGGCGGAACCTGACAGAAGAAAAGTAGCAAAGTCGACCCCATTGGTCTCCATTATCCCCATGTTACGTAATACCTCGTGACAACTGTCCAAATAGTCCTGGGGATCCTCTGAAGATGTACCGCCATAGGTAGTGGTGAAAAGCTTGGTAAACCTATCCAACCTCCACAAAGCATCAGAAGAAATAGTTGATCCGTCACCGGTCTGTGCTGCAACACCCAACAGAACTACCCCAACTGGCTGAGTTGCTGGAGTTTGAAACTGGGGAGCCATCTACTCCAGAGTGTGAGTAGTGGGAGTCTGTGCTCCTCCGTCAGCCCGAGAGACGGCTGGTGCTACAGGGAATGTATCGGCCTGAGTAACACTCTCCATAAGTCCCATTAGACGGACCAAAGCATCCTGAAGTACCGGGGTAGCGATGAACCCTCTGGAACCTGAGCTAGCCCCGCTGGAACGGTCAGGTCCGGAACCTCATCGTCAAACTCCACCTGAGGCTCCGCTACTGGTGTTGCTGCTCGAGCTCTAGATTGAGCCCTACCCCTGCCTCGACCTCATCCTCTACCCCTCGTAGGAGCTGCCACTGGGGACTCGGGCTGCTGATCAGCTGATGAAGCGGTGCCTGTTCTCGCCATCTGCGAAAGAAAAAGAGTTGAGAGCTCAATTAGCATTGAAAGACCAAATCGCACGATAGAGAAGAATAGAAATGAAATTGTTCCTAAATTCTGTAGCCTCTGGGAATAAGCACAGACGTCTCCGTACCAATCCCTCAGACACTAACTAGCTTGTTCGTGAATTGTGAGACCTAGGCAACCTAGTGCTCTGATACCAACTTGTCACGACCAGAATTTTCCACCGTCGGGACCGTGATGGCGCCTAACATCGCACTCGCTAAGCAAGCCAATGTTAGAGTTCTATTTACCTTTTTCCTGTACATTTTATAGTTATAACTAACAAAGCTAAATCAAACGGAAGTAATTGCAGAAGCACAAAATTTACTGGTTATCTACATACTATTAACAAATATTGAAACTGTTACCACCCAGAAACTGGTGTCACAACCCACGAATATTCTATGAATATCTACAAGTATGGGTCTGAAAGAAAAATACATCTGTCTCGGAAGAAAATAAAACAGAAATATAGAAACATAGGAGGGGACGCCAGGGCCAGCGGACGCCTGCAGAACTACCTTGGGTATCCTAGATGAATGCCTGCAACCGACCTCTCGATCAGCCACAACCAGCTCCAAAATCTGCACAGAAAGTGCATAGTGCAGTATCAGTACAACCGACCCCATGTACTGGTAAGTGTCGAGCCTAACCTCGACGAGTGACGAGGCTACGGCGGGCATATACAATATAACCTGCAACAGAATATAATAAAGCAAAAAGAATACGGGACGAAGTGGATTAGTAACTTGCAACCAAATAAATATGGAACCCAAATATCTTGCCAGTACTTAGCTATAACCAATACTTAAGAGAGTTACAATACTACAGGAATAAATCACAACAGAAGAAGAATACATAAACAACAAATGGTGTGGCGTGCATCCCGATCCCACCAGATAACCACGTTTCACTCTTATTCCTCATGTTGCGGCGTGCAACCCGATCCCACCATATTAGTACCAATAAAATAATAAGAATAAGTATTTCAAATTTAGCTCAAATCCCTCGACAATATTTATGCCTCAAACCAAAACAAACGGAAATTTATACTATTATGAAACTTCATCAATTAATAATACACAGCGAGACCAACCAAAATGTACCATGAAGCAACGACTAACCAACTTGAACCAATAATGTAATACAATAAACTACAAAATAATTAATACCTTCAATTATGAAAACAACATATAACAAGAAACAATTAAGCATGGAAGCACCAATAAGCATGTAGCAATTAAGACAGGAAAATACTATATTGGGAACGAAGAAGGGAACATGCTACATAGATAATTTGGCGGCGCATAGGTACTCGTCACCTCACCTATACACTACACACATCAATTTTCACATAGCAAATAAGTCAGTGATCCCTAATCCCTCAAGTCAAAGTTAGACACAACACTTACCTCAATCCAACGGCCAACTCAATGCTCAATTACCGTTTTTCCTCTAGATTCCACCTTCAGTCCATTCGTATCTAGTCATAATTAACTTAATAACATCAATTATCGCTAAAGAAATCAATTCCAATGCATAATTATAATTTTCCCAATATTCTTTCCAAAAAGTAAAAAACCTACCCCGGGACCGCTTGGTCAAAACTCGAGGTTCGGACCAAAACCCATTCACCCATTCACCCATGAGCCCAAATATGTAATTAGTTTTGGAATCCGACTCCAAATCAAGGTCTAAATTCCCAAGTATGCAAAATCCCCAATTTTTCCCAAAATCCCTAATTCTACCATGAAAGAACAAGATTTAAGGCTAGAAATCTAATGGGTATTGATGGAAATTGAAGGACATGAGTTAAAGAACACAAACCTATGATTTGGTGTTGAAATACCTCTTCAAAAATCGCCCTAGGTCGAGTTCTAGTGAAGAAGATGTGAAATTTTGAAGAAATTCCGACTTAGGTTCTATTTTAAAATCACTAGACAGGTCTTCTTCGCGTTCGCGATGCGCAGCGGCCAAAGGCCTTCGTGTTCGTGACATACCCATCGCGTTCGCGAAGGCATACTCCCCCCAGCCTCCGCGTTCACGAGCCTAGTGTCGCGTTCGCGATGAGCAACTTTCTCCTTCCCCAGGTCCCATGCTTCGCGTTCGCGATAACCTGGTCGCGTTCGCGAAGGGTAATGCCCCCAACGCTCCGCGTTCGCGACCAATGCTTCGCGCTCGCGTAGAAGGATTTCTCCTTCACACCAACTTACTCTTCGTGTTCGCGAGAGTCCCTTCGCGAACGCGAAGAAGGAAATACCAGATGACAACTGAAGCTAAAAACACCAGAATTTTCAAGTCTAAAACATCCCGTAGCCTATCCGAAACTCACACGAGCCCTTGAGACTCCAAACCAAACATGCACACAACTCTTAAAACATCATACGAACTTGCTCGTGCGATCAAATTGCCAAAAAAATATCTAGAACTACGAATTTAGGACCAATTTGCATGAAATTTTCAAGAAAGTTTTAAAACTTCTAACTTTTCAACCAAAGGTCCGAATCACGTCAAATCAGTCCCGTTTCTCACTAAATTTCACCGATAGGGTATAAATATCATAACGGACCTGTACCGAGCTCTGGAACCACAATATAGATCCGGTATCAACAAGATCAATTATTAACTAAATTCTTAGAACCTTTATAATTCCAGTTTAACAATTTTTATCAAAAATTCATTTCTCGGGCTAGGGACCTCGGAATTCGATTCCGGACATACGCTAGATCCCATATTTTACTACGGACCCACTGGGACCGTCAGAATACGAGTCCGGGTCCATTTATCCAAAACGTTGACCGAAGTCAATAAAAATCAACTTTTAGGCCAAAAATTATTATTTCATAAATTTTCCAAATAAAGGCTTTCCAAAATCACGCACAGACTGCACAAGCAAATCGAAGAGAGATAAATGAGGTTTTTAAGGCCTTAGAACACGAAATCGGATTCTAAAACAGAAGATGACCTTTTGGGTCATCACACAACGTTTGCAAAGTTATTAAAAAATAGCCACTATTTTGCTGCAACACAGAAAGTTCCAACGTAATATACTGGAGATTGGTGCACCTGTGTATGAACTTCCAGCATATTATGCTGGAACTCCAACACATGGAAAGTTCCAACATAATATACTGGAGATTGGAGCACCTGCGTATGAACTTCCAGCATATTATGCTGGACTAGTATATTATGTTGGACCAGTATATTATGCTGAAATATTTTCCAAACTTTGAACAGTATTTTTGTTCAGATTTATTTTTACATGAAAAGTGGTTAAATTTCGATTACGTTTGAAATTGTGGCTACTTTTTAATAACCACTTGTAAATCTAACTATTTTTGAATAAGTGACACCAAATAAACCCAAAACAGGGCACCTAATACTACATTAAAGGTGTTTAACGGGTGGGCCAGGCCGGTCCAAGTTGAGGAAAAAGCTGACCGGCCGGTTTCCAATTCGGGCCGGTTATCGATTTTTTCAAACCGGACTTAACGGGTCCGGGTCCATCCGGATAAAAATTAACCGGAACGGTTACGGGTCCAAGGGGCCAGGCCGGGTAAGGTTAATGTTATTTTTTTATTTGTATTTTGTATAACTATCGTAATTTATATTTTAGTATAAAGTAAAAATATAAAACAAAAAAATAATCTTATAAAAAGAGTTTGAATAAGCGGATGGCTTTAAAATCCTTATATTTGAAATTTTGAATATTTCATTAAGAATTTAAGATAATATGATACAATGAAGATGGAAAAAAATTGCACTTATAATTTGCAAGTGTTTTTTTATTTTAAACTTAAAAATTAAAGTTTACATTTAACAACAAGTAAATTAACGAAAAAAGAGTAAATTCAAAGGCGTTGCATCGCCTTAGTAAGTTCTTCATAATCAATATGAACTTCTTGGCCATCTTCTGGAGTGTTAAATTTAGATGGGTTACCATGTTTAATATAGCTCCAAGTTTCTCATCTTCTGGTCTATCAACATCTTCACGTCCCTGATTTCTTCGTTCCGATCTAATTCAATCTCTGAAAAATACTAAAACTTCCAAAGTATTGCTTCTCAATGAGTGGCGGGTGTCTCCTAGTTGTTGTCTTGCTTGACTAAATGCACTCTTTAATGCAACAGTTGAAATTGGCACATTCAGCACGTCCCTAGCCATAACGGAAAGAATAGAAAATTGCTTTTCATTCTCATGCCACCATCCCAACGGTGAAAATTCCTTTGTGCGAGGCTCTTTTTGCTTTTGCAAGTAGAATTGAAGTTCATCAATGTTCCTGCTATTGGTTTGAGTGGTAGAAAATGTAGACCAAATATTAAAACCATCAAGGCCTTCATCATCATCCATAGTAATAAATGCAGTAGAAGTGGTACAATGCATAGTGGGATTAACATTGCCTACATTAATATCACGCCCCAACCTTAGGAGGCGTGCCTGGCACCCGGTGCCGCACTAGCCCGAGCGAACCACTCTGAAACTCATTCATTCCTTTTGTAACTATCATGGGCCAACATGGCCACAACTCGTAATTGTAAGTGGACAACATTGTATCACTAAACCATCTTTCTTAAAACATGAATACATTTGGGCCGTCAAGGCCTCTGACATACTATACAAGATGAACCTCTGTCTACAAAGCCTCTAGGATTATTCGAAATTAAATGGGACAGGGTATCGACCTACCCATAAGTCTGTAGCAAAACTCTAACACGATGACCCATAGACTTAGCTGCACTCCGAATGAGGTGGAGTCTTACCGATCCTTCGCTGAATGCCAATCGCTGAATGCCAATCTCGTCTACTATGAGGGCTCGTCAAACTGATTATCTATACCTGCAGGCATGAAAGCAACGTCCCCAACAAAAGGACGTTAGTACGAATAATGTACTGAGTATGTAAGGCAGAACTGAAACATAACAATAAGTCAACATTAATTATAGACATATAAGAATCAACCTGAATCTCTGAAGTACCACCATATATGTACACTTATTATAGTCATATATATACAATGCTTCTCTTTGAGACTATTATCCATATCTTATGATGCATGACTGCCCAACTGATCAGTGGTAACTGCCCGACCGGCCGTAGCGCGGTGGTAAATGCATGACTGTCCGACCGGTCGTAGTTCGGTGGTAAATATATAACTGCCCAGCCGGCTGTAGCTCGGTGGTAAATGCATGACTGCCCGACCGGCCGTAGCTCGGTGGTAAATGAATATGCGTGACTGCCCAACCAGTGGTAAATAATGATACATAACTGCCCAACCGGTGGTAACTGCCCTACCGGCCGTAGCACGGTGATAAATGAATGAAGATGCATGTACATGTATCACTATATTATAAACATTAACATTTCTATCATATACCTCAATAGGGACTAGATACATACTTAGACATGCTTGAATATCACTTTACATGAATGAATAACATGGACATTCTTAACTGCTAAGGTAGAACCATTTATGGAATATCATTACGTTTACGTATCGTTACGTGGATCATGCCAAAAGAAAGAAGGGATAGACTTAACATACCTGATCCAAGAATTTTGTGAAAAAATCCACAAATGCCTCCACCCTCGCCATGACCATCTTTTAAGAACTGACTACTTTTGTTTATGATCCCACCCAACACCCACATGAACTATACGCTTCTCTACCTATTTGCATACACGTTTCTTGAGACTAATTTCTTTTAATATGTTGCATGTTTCTTGAGACAATTATTAAAAATTGGATTATAGCAGTTCCTATGCGACATGTTGTCCATCACCTACTTGTACTTCAAAAACTCTTCTTCCTTGTAAGACCTTGTTATTGTCCCCTTCCCCCTATCCATCTCCAAGAGAATGATGAAGTTTGAAAATTACACTTCCAGCTGCATCTTTTGTTGGGTATTTGAATATGTGAATTTCCCAAAGTGGTCTATTTTTGTGGGAATTGTCCCATGGCTAAGTTTGATATATAGTTGGAGAAACAATCATTATAGAAATCGAGTGTTTGTTTACTAGGAAATATAGGTATTCTAATATGGTCTTGGTAGTTCACTTCCACTTGCTTCCATTTTCTTTATACACAGTAAGTAGCCTTGGTTCTTAACGCTGAACCCAATTTTACTCATATCCATGCAATGTTAAATGCTGCCACCTTATCAATTATAGGGTAAGAGTCACTAAATGAAAGAATGGGCTGCCACCTTTGTTGATTTATAATTCTTATCGAAAGACAACCACTAATTATTAGTTAATTAGGTAATGTTTCGTTACCCGATAATAAATTAATTGCCCACATAATTAAAAATTATCCCAAATTACTTAAAATACTACTCACGTTATATTATACACCTCACTATCATGGTCATGTGGTATCATATAAAATAAATACATACACTATTGTTTCATTAAAACGTCCATGTTAAAAAAAATACTTATTTTCTTAACTTCTAATTTTCCTAATCTCATATCAAGAGTATAAATTTCGTATGCTTAATTTTTAAAATGATAACAAGATAACCTTCTTTTCATGTGAGAAAATAATTTCTATCTTTATAATAAAGAAAATCTCAGAAATAAAATCCACATTAGAAGGGTACTTAAATTTCACAAATTAATATCAAATGGAGGAACAAAAAAAAAATCCCAATATGCCATTTTTATATGATACTTATATTCTTTCTAGTCTTTAAAAAATGGTACTATCATATATGTGAAAGATCTTTAACTTGAAAAAAAATTATTTTACCTTTATATTAAATATACTTAAAATCATAAAGATATTATGACACGTTTAAAATTACAAATTCTAAGTGGAAATGTTATGATATGTTTAAAATTATCAATTCTAAGTGGAGTAATACTTTTGATACATGCAAAAATATTTCTTAAACATCTAGTTCAATCAACTAAACTAATAAGTACTATGGAGTATCATAAAATGTAATAAGAGGTATTAGAAAAAATAAAAGTGATGTTACAAAACTTACGGGGTGTAACAATTAAGAGCATCATTATCAATTATATTTGCATAATAATTATATAATTGTTGTAAATAATCATTTAGCTTATTCATACAACAATATATATCTGGGGTTTCAGTTGGTCCATCCCCATATAAGTATATAAAGCATTGATTAATTGGTGACAATCACACATCTTAATAGAAGGATTTAAAACAGCACCAATTAAGTAAATCGGAGGAATTGGAAAGAAATATTTTTTGAATTTTGCTTGTATTTTTTCAACAACATTCTTATATTTTTCTTTCTTCTTAAATTCAGAGAGTAGAAAAGAAATTTCAGTTATATGTACTAAAGCAATAGCAACAGTAGGATAATATGCTCCAGAAAACTCAACAGTAGGTGTATAAAATTTATGTAAAAATTTAACATCATTAATGGCCTTCCAAGTAGTAGTTGTAAACATACGTTTGGATCAGTAAAATGCGCATTAGCAACTTCAGTTATTGGTTTTTAGCAATATTTTAAAAATAAGTATGTATAATTCCATCTTGTAACAATTTCGTCTTGCATGAATTTGGGGTTAAGGTTATGCTCGGTACACTTATTGTTAAGTTCCCTAATTTTAGATTGTCTATTATTTCCCTGAATAACACCAATTGCTCTTCTAACATAAGTAATCTCAGTTAAAAATAAATCAAGGACACTTTTATCAATTAAATTATAAACATGACATGCGCTGCACACCTAACATGAAAAATTTCGTCAAGTGGTGGTTGCAAATGCAGTCTTAATATTAAAATTATGGCATTATTGTTAGAAGAATTATCAAAAGACATACACAATACTTTTTTCTTAAGATTATAAAATTCAACAACTTCGCAAATAGTAGTACTTATAAACATAGCAGTATGACTTTGATCTTCATCATATTTAAAAGCGATAATACGTTTTTATCCTGACCGGTCGTTTTGACCATTTGCACTTCGCTCGATAGTTTGGGGCAGGAGTAGATCGATAGTTTAGGACTTGTGTGCAAAATTTGAGTTCATTCCGAGTTGATTTGGTATGTTTCGGCGTGAGTTTTTGGAAGTCGAAAGTTCAAAAGTTCGTTAAGTTTGATTTAAGGTGCGTTTCGTCGTTTCGATATTGTTATGTGTGTTTTGAGGCCTCGAGTATGTCCATATTATGATATAGAACTTGTTGGTATGTTTCAATTGGGTCTCGAGGGGCTCAGGTGAGCTTCGGATAGGTTTGGGTTGTGTTGTGCTCGTTTTTCTTATGTTTCGATGTTGTTTCTTCAAGCATAAATGGTACCACATTGAACAAATAAGCTCCGATTTCTGTTTTGATTGAAGCATTAGATCTGTATCGTAATTATGGATCCATAGCAAAAAGAATCGTCAAATTAGGACATCGTATGAAAATTTTATGGTCATTTTACTAAGAATTGGGTTGCTAGATTTTTTCAGATTAATTACGAAATGCCACTGACTGCGTATTTAAAAATCTGCACTATTTTCAAATATTGAAACCAACATATTTCCTTCAATATAAGGTCAAATTGAGTGATTCAAGAGCCTAACTTGACTAGAATTTCACAAGAAATACATTGGAGGCATCAAAAGTGAGTTTCGAGATCTTTTGTCACAAGAAACGAGGCAGAACAATGTTAAAACGAGGGGTTTGTGCATTTAACATATTTTGAGTTGGAGAGCTCGGAATTGGGCAATTTTCGGGGCGATTTTTATTCATATAAATTGGGGTAAGTGTTCTTTACTCGATTTTAGTTATATTTCATGAATCTATCTTCGATATTAGCTTTTGGTTGATGAATTTTAAAGAAGAATTTGGGGGTTTTGGCCTAAAGTTTCATAATATGAATTTTTGAGTTTTGAACATTGATTCGGAGACGGATTTGAGTGAAACTAGTATGGTTGAACTCGTAATTAAATGGGTTGACGGATTTTGTGAGTTTTGTCGGGTTCCGAGGTGCGGGCTCGGGTTGGGCTTTTTGGCCTATTTTGAGCTTTTGATTAAAGATTCGACCTTTTTCGATTGGAATTGGTTCCTTTAGCATTGTTTGATGTATTTGAGTTGTTTTTGATTAGTTTCGAGCCGTTCGGAGGTCAGAACGCGCGAGATGGCATTCTTGGAGCATCGCTTGGCTTGCTCGGTGTCGGAATTGGCTTGTTTAAGATAAGTAACTCTTCTAAACTTAGTGCTGAGGGTATGAAACCCTGAACTTATATGTTATATGATTGGTGTGGATGTGAGGCACATGCTAGGTGACGGGCGTGTGGGCGTGCACCCTGTGAGTTGTGACTCTCTTGTTTCCAAGGCACTGAATAATGGTCCTATTTTATTGATATATGTGTTTTCACCATGTGATAAAATAAATGAGCTGTACATCATGTTAGATATCATGCTTAGGCTTTATGCTGGTATTGTTAGGACCATAGTGGTCGTTTCTTGATGTCATCTTATTGAGTTCATTGATATTTCGTACTAAGTTACATTCATGTATTTATATCATATCTCAGTCTCAGTTGTTACTTATTGATACGTCATATCATTGTTCCGGGTCAGTTTTCATGACATTGTGAGCCTGTGGGTGAGACCGGAGAGATTGATGACTGAGTGAGGCCGAGAGTCTGAATATGAGTGACAGTTATGGGATCGGGCTGCACGCCGTAACATGTTTTATTGATTATTAAGTAAGGCCGAGGGCCTAATTGATTTATGCCATGATTGGATTGTTATAGTGCTTGGGCTGAAGGAGCCCCTCCGGAGTGTACACACCCCAAGTGAGCGCGGTTGATTATATTCAGGGATAAATCTTCCCTTGGTATGGAGATGGATCTTCTCCATGAGGCTGGGACCTGTTTCCTCGATCCTGGGTGACTTATAGTCGGTGATGTATATATTCTGGGATGGATCTTCCCTGGACCGTATGGGCCGTATACAGTACCGATGGTTGATTATGATGAGTGGAAGGTGTGATACAGTGAGGTTAAGTACTCTGAGAGTGTGCGCACATCATTCATCTCTGAGGTACATGACATTGGCATGCATAAACGGCTACGACATACATGCATAGAGACACATTTTCCTCATGTTGTACGGTATCATCATTCATGACATTTTTCACGCATTGATATGTGGTCATAGAGAGGCATCCCACACTTGCTATCTGGAAAGAAAATGAAACATCTTATTTATTGTGAAAAGGAGTATTGGAAAAGAAAATACTGTTTTTCAAACTATCTCGTATTTCACGACGTTTTCGGTAAAGAATTTGGGTTTTCACTGGTACTTTTGAAAGGCGGAACTATTTTTTGGAAAATTGTGAAAAAGCTGAACACTTTATCTCTGAGTTACTTCCTTATTTATATGCTTTACATTGTTATGAACTGTTATTGGATATTGGTGTTGGACCAGACCTATGTTCCAGCTCGTCACTGCTTTCAACCTAAGTTTAGGCTTGTTACTTTTTAAGTACATGGGGTCGGTTGTACTCATACTGCACTTCCTGCACAGTGCGTGCAGATCCCGGATGCCGATGTTGCTGCGTTCGATGGTTGCTGGATTTGAAGGCGTACCTCCATTCCGATTGTGGCTTCCTCTTGTTTATGGTAGTCGTAGATTTATAAAACTCTGTTTGTATACTTTTCAAATAGAAGATGTATTTATTTCATACCAGCTTTGTAAACTTTATTCTTAGAAGCTCATGATTTGTACTACCAGTCATTGGAAAATGTATAAGATTAGATAATTCTTTTGTTTAATGGATTATTAAGTTAAATGTAAATGGATAATTGTTAATTGGCTTACCTAACGGGTTGAGTTAGGTGCCATCACGACTAGTGGATTTTGGAGCGTGACAGTTTTTGCATACAATAATTATCTATCCAATGATATGTAATTGTCAAATAATCATTTCCATTAACAGCATGACCAATATCATAAGTTAGAGAAACTCTACAAGGAAGGTGGTCAAACAAATAACGTATGTATGTTTGATATTGTCCATGAAGTCTAAAGATATTAGATCTACAAGTACTTCTAGGGATACCTTTAAATAAAAGATTATAAATCCTTTGAATATACATAATAAGATATGATGAAGAAGCAAAAGAAAAAGGCAGACAACCCAAAACAATCATTTTAGCTAACTCCTCACGATCCTTCATTTTATCATTTCATAAGTCCTCCAGTACTAGGGTTTAGAGTTCCTTGATTTTCGTCTAAATCAGAGCCCCCATTCTATAGGATGAGTAATTCTCATATGTCTACTAAGTGTTCCAGCCCCCTAAATATCCTCCAGTTTTATGTTTAAAATTATTTTTACAAAGTTTGCATCTAACTCTATCAGTATTCTCTATTTCGTCAAAAAATTCCAAACCTTACTTCTTTTTTTCCGATTAGTAGTCGGGGCCACAGGTGGTCTACTACTACCACCACGACCACCACCCCTGCTACCAACTCCAACACTACTAGGTGTAAGTGGTGTCTCATCTTCAACTTCTAATTCATTATCTTCTACACCAAAATCTTCCTGTAATTGTTCATAATCTATATTATTATCAGGTGATGTTTCAGAAACATGTGTAGAGTCATTTAAATTACTATTAGATGGTGAAGTAGTACATCTTTTTCTATTTCCCCGATTATTCCGATTAGCAACTTGCTTACAAACTCTTTTTGCAGCATTAAACCTATTGTGAAAATTTAACTACCAGCAAAAATTAAATATGCAAATAAAATAGTAAATAAGAGAAAGAGTTTGAGGGAGTGCACCGAATTCCGCAATAAATTGAACCCTTGATGATTTCGCAACTCCAGTATTACCACGAAGAAAAGTCAATTGTTCAAAGTTTGAAGTTCAATCGTTAAACTTCAAATAATAAATAATACGATAAATTAAATTCCAAAAAAATGAGAGCCAAATAGTTGATTGCAATTTAGGTGAAGAATTAGAGAATGATAATTGAGAATTTGAGTTTGAGAAATGAGAGATGGGTGAAGAAATGAAGAAGGGGGAGGGGGGGGGGGGTAGTGT